>NC_056748.1:60753763-60838763 GCF_019279795.1 Protopterus annectens | reverse complement strand
TTCTTTAGTTTTTCTTGCCCCAGATGTCAGGTGCCCCCAAAAAGGTGGTCAGTAATTAGTACTAAATTAAGTAATTTTTGCACAAACAAAATCCCTCCAATTATAAGCAAATACATCAGGAAGGTACTGTAGAGATTTAGCCAGTTAGATCAGAGGGGATGGAGGGAGGGAAACCTGGACTGCAGCAGGGTGTACACTCGAACATCTACATTTATGGTAGGTACAAAACTGTACTATGTTCATCGTGTTACCCTGCTGCAGTCATCACACTTGGGTAGAATCCCAAAGCTAAGGATGGGTGGAGGAGTTATAGAGGGTTAGAGGAGGCTAGAAGGCCCTGCAGTACTGCAGTGGCGAAGCCAGCACTAGTCTTAGAGTAAAGTGGTAAGTGATGGTGTTTGGTAAAGGTGTGTACTGAACTCCAAGTTGCAGCTTCCAAAATCTCCTTGGTTGGAACCCCCCTGAGGAAGGCTGTAGATGTAGCTGTTGCCCTGGTAGAGTGGGGCCTAATGGTAGCAGGAACTGGTTTTCCATGATGGGTATAACAAAAATGAATGCAATGTCCTATCCATTTGGAAATGGTTTGTTTTGATATAGCCTTCCCTTGTGAAGCTGTAGCATAGGATACAAAGAGCTGGTCAGATTTTTCTTTCTCCTTTGTTCTGTGGATTTGGGAAGAAGGTGGGTAAGTGGATGGTTTGATTTAAAGTCACACTGGAAACCACCTTAGGCATGAAGGAAGGATTAGTTTGTAGAGAAACTCTGTCTTGATGGAAAATGAGGAAAGGTTCCACTGCCATTAGTGCCTGCAGCTCTGAGACTCTTCTAGCTGAAGTTATTGCTAGCAGCAGGGCAGTCTTCCATGATAGAAACTGTAGATCTGCAGAGAAAGCTGGTTCAAAGGGAGGTAGCATAAGTTTTTCCAGAACAAAACTGAGGTCCCATGTTGGAGAAGGTGCTCTCCTGGGGGGCCTAATGTTTCTTGCCCCTCTGAGGAACTGCCTTAGAAGTGGATGTGAAAATAAGGGTGGATCCGTGTTGTAGTGGGCTGACATAGCTGATGCATAGATTTTAATGGAAGAAAAAGAAAGTCCTTTGTGCAACATCTCAGTTAAATACTGTAGAATCTGAGGCATGTGAGGCTGAAGTGTGTTTTGGCCTTTAGCTTGGTTCCAGGCGCAAAACCTTTTCCATTTGTCCGAATAGGCCTTCCTGGTGCTGGGCCTCCTAGCTTCCAGAATAACATCCATAACTGCTTGGGAAAGAGGAGCTGGCTGGATGCTTAGTTGATTTGCCATGCAGCTAGATTTAAGGTTTTGAGCTGGCTGTGAAGAATCTGATTGTTTTGCTGTGTGAGCAAATGGGCAATTTGTGGTAAAATCCAAGGTGGGCCCCTGGGCCATATTCCTCAATAGTGGGTACCAGTGCTGGCGTGGCCAGTCTGGGGCTATGAGTATCAGTCGTGGTCTCTCCTTTCCGACTTTCAGAAGCACCTTTGTGAGGAGAGGCAATGGAGGGAAGGCATATACTGTCAGGTTTTTCCAACTGAATGAGAGTGCGTCCACTTTCCAAGCTTGATGGTGAAGTGCCCTTGTACAAAATTTTGTTAGCTGATAGTTTTGAAGACTGGCAAACAGGTCTATGTCTGGAAGGCCCCATTTTTGAGTTATCATTGCAAATACTTGTGGATCCAGTTTCCACTCGTGGGGATCCATGATGTTTCTGCTGAGGTCGCCTGCCAATGTGTTCTTTTTTCCTGGCAGGAATTGAGCTTGTAACAGAACTTGGTAAGCCAGAGCTGTGTTCCACAAGGTCATTGCTTGCCTGCATAGAGGGTAGGAGTGTGTACCCCCTTGTTTATGTACCACATTACTGTGGTGTTGTCCATCCTTATTGTAAGTTGTCCTGGATGTAATAGATTCTTGAAGGCTGTCAGAGCATTCTGTACAGTTAGCATCTCTTTTTGATTGATGTGCAGATTCCTTTGATCTGCAGTCCATATGCCTTGAACGCACTGTCCTGCCATGTGTGCCCCCCAGGCGTAGTCTGATGCATCTGTTGTCATAGTTTGCCTGGCTGGGGTCAAGGTGAAAGGCTAACCCATGTTGAGGTGACATGCCTGTGACCACCATAGAAACTCCTGTTGTAGGCAGGGAATGAGAGATATCATTGTGTCCAAGCTGTGGCTGTGTTGAGACCATACACTTTTTAGGTACCACTGTAATTTCCTCATATGCAGCTTTGCAAATGGTATTAGTAGTATGCAAGATGCCATGAAGCCCAAGGCCTGCAGAATTTTTCTTGCAGGTAGTTGGGTCTTTGTTGCCATTGTTTTGAAATATTGAGTCAGTTGTAGTTGTTTGTCTGGCGTCAGATAAGCCTTCTGGGCCATTGTATTCAAGCTGGCACCCAGGAATGTCATATTTTGTGAGGGTACTAGTTTTGATTTATTTTCATTTACTGTGTACCCCAGGCAACTTAGAAGATGTTTTACAAAAGCCAGATGTTGTAAGAGAATGTCCTTGCTTTCTGCTTGGATGAGGCAATCGTCCAGGTATGGGTATATTTGAATTCCTCTTTGTCTGCAGTATGCAATTACTGGTGCCAGGCATTTTGTGAAGACTCTGGGCGCAGTAGATAAGCCAAAGGGCAATGCAGAGAATTGGTAATGGGTTGAACCTGCAATGAAACGGAGGTATCTTCTGCAACTTTGTCTGATAGGGACATGCAGGTATGCCTCCTTGAGGTCCAACGTTACTTGCCATGCTTTCTTGCCCAACATGGGAAGAAGCTGCTGTAGTGTTAGCATCTTGAATTTGGGTACTTGTAAGAAGGTGTTTAGAAATGAAAGGTCCAGAACTGGTCTCCAGACATTGTCCTTTCTGGGAACTAGAAAGAGTCTTGAGTAAAATCCTTGGCCTTGCTCTCGTGTAGGTACCAGTTGAATGGCTCTCATGTCCATGAAAGCTGTAATTTGTTTTTGTGCCTCTGCCCATTGATTTTGTGGCAGGTTTGGCATTCCTCTTTTCATTGGCAAGGTGTGAAAATGGAATCTGTATCCTCGTAAGATTATGTCTAGGACCCATTTGTCCTTTGTGACAATGTGCCAGTTGTCTGAAAAAAGTGCGAGTTTTCCTCCCAAGGGGGCTGCCAAGAGAGTGTTGCTTGGCCAGATGAGGTGCAAGTCATTCAGTTTGCCTTCTGGTAGTTTGGGACCTGTCTTCTCCTCCCTTCTGTGTTGCAGTGCCCCATTGTCGAGGTTTGTACTGGGCTTGTGGTTGTCATCTGCCTCTTGGACGCCTGTATTTTCCCATCTGTGGCCTGTCAGTAGCTGGAAAGGACCAATTTTTTGTTGGCCAATTTCTGCTGAAGCGAGGGGGCTGTACCTGTAGAAAATCTTTGACTGTCTGCATAGATTTTGCCTTATCCTCCATTTTCTTTAAGACGTCTTCTGCTTTAACTCCAAAAAGAACATCCTGCTGTAAGGGAGCATCTAGAAGCTTTGCTTTAACATGATCAGGCAGAGTTTGTTCCTTTAACCAAGCATGCCTACGTATAACAGACCCAGTGACAGCTGCTCTGCAGGAAGCCTCCAAAGAATCAAACCCACATTGTAAAGTATGTTTGCCCACCTGTTCAGTTGCATGCAACAGATCCTGCATTTCTTTCAATTCCAACTGTTGAGGAAGTGTGCTCATTTTTTCTTTTAACTGAGACATTAGAAATTGCTGATATTTTAGCATGTGAGATTGGCAATTTAGTGCCCTCATAGCTAGAGTGGCTGAGGTGTAAACCTTTTTCCCCCACCTGTCTAGTGCTCTGGAGTCCCTTTCAGAGGGTACAGGATTTTTTGCCATAGAAGCCTTAGCCCCTTTGGGACCCTGGGAGATCGTCTCTGGATCAGCAACAGGGCTTTTATAAAGGAATTTATGGGAGTCAGGCACTCTATAGTATCTGTCTGGTTTGGGTGGAGCAGGAGGCAGAGAATCTGGGTTCAAACTAGATTCTAAGTAAACATCATCCACATGTCTAAAACTGGGGGGATGGCAAGTGGTCTGTGCTGGGGGAGTAAAAGAAACTCTCTGAGCCTTTTCTTTGAGTCATAGTGTTGACCTTCCCAGTGAAAATGTTCCCTCATAGTGTGTAAAGTTTCCCCAATGGAGTAGTCTTCAGGTGGAGAAGCTGAGGGAATGGAATCCTCAGCATCAGAATCTTCATAAGGAGAGAAGGAGTAATCTTGGTCCTCAGAGGAGCCTGAGGAAATAGACACTTGATCAGAGGAGGCATAATCTTCCTCTTGTCTAGGCCTTTTGTCGGGTGGGGGTTGGGAACCCCTGATTAAAGAGATCAAATCTTCAGCCATTTTGAGCATGTTTCTTAGGCATGGGGCCTTGAACTGGAGACTGAAGTGCAGTCTTTTTAGGTTTAATAGGAGTCAAGCAGCTTAGGGTACATTTTTATGGTGAGCGTCGTCGGTCTGAAGACGCCTTCAGAAACCGAAGGTGTTTCTGCAGCACCAACATCTCTTTCAGCAGTGTCGTCGGTAGGGGCTAAACAAAATGGCTGCGTCGGCCTAGTACTCTCTGCCAAAAGCTCCAAAGTGGTCTCAGGTTCCAGATCTGCGGTAGTCAGGGGCTGCGTTGGAGCCTCACTGAAGACCGGTGAACTGGGGACCGGTCCAGCCGAGGCCTCGGAGTCTGGCTTGGGTCTAGGCTGCCTGTCCTTATCCTTGCATTTTTTGTGCACGCCGGTAGTCAGTTGCTCCGACGGCATTGTGCAGTTAAATTTTCTACCGAAGTAGTGTCGTGCGAAATCAAAGCGTCTTTTTATAGTACGCTTATTAAACCTAGCACAAAAACGACAACCAGTGACGTCGTGGTCTGGGCCTAGGCAAGGTATGCAGTAAGAATGAAAATCCTTATGAGGTATTTGCTTCCCACAAGAAATACAATTGTTAACTTTTTCTGACATCGGTCTGAGGCAAGAAAAGTTTCCCCAACGGGGTACTTAGCTTTATTGAAGACTTCGGATCTGAAATTCGACTTCGAAAATCTCAGGAGTCGGCCGACTGGCACTTGCGAACTGCTTCTGCTTCGGGCACCACGCGGCAAGAAAGACTGAAGAAAATGGCGTTGGATGCATTATATATACCCCTGGCGCACTGACGTCAGGGAAGAAGCGACAGCAACAGATGCCGGACCAAGATTTTGGAATTCCGGCCGACTGCGGGACCGCCTGACGACAGGATAACCCAAGTGTGATGACTGCAGCAGGGTAACACGATGAACATCTATGTTCTGTTGGATAGGGTATCATTAGGCATATCATACTGTAACCATGTTTTTCTTTGCCCCCATTGCTATTCTGCCCTGCCATTAATCCATTAAGCTGTTTACTTAACATCTTAGGCCATGCCAACAATCTGGATCCTTGAAAACAACAAAGTCTAATGACTTCGCATCTTCTCTTTGTCGATGATTTAAAACTGTATAGCTCATCAGATGAGGAGCTGAAAGCACAGCTTGCAGGTTGTCAAAACTTTTTCAGATGATATTTGAATGCCATTTGGTCTTGATAAATGTGCAAAAGCAACCTTTAAAGCAGGAAAACTGCAGCACCAGGAAAACATCAGTTTGGGACAAGAATGTGATGTAAAGGAACTTGAGCAAGAGGGAGTGTATAAATACTTGGGAATTGATGAAGGATCAACAATAAAAGATGAACAAAGGCGAATAAAACTCAGTAAGGAATATTTTACAAGACTTAAATTAATCCTGAGAACATCATTGACATCTAGGAACAAGATCCAAGCTATAAATAAATTTGCTCTTCCTGTCCTAACATACAGTTTTGGAGTGATTGACTGGCCCCTAAAAGTGTTGGCTAGATTAGATATTAAAACAAAAAGGATGCTTCATGCTCACCAAATGATTTATAAAAATCAGTGTATAACAAGATTATATATTCCCTGTTCCGAAGAAGGGATGGGCCCCCTTACAATTGATTACATGTATAGATCTGCAATTGTGGGTCTCCACACATATCTACTGACCTCACAAGATCCAAATGTAGTAAATGTTTTGAAACATGAGGAGAATAAATCTAAGATAACTTCTCTGCTTAATTTAGCAGAAGCATATCGACGTCAAGCAGGAATGGAAATCAAACCGGAAGTAGTTAAAAATCAGGCAGCAACTGAATGTGCCAAAAAACAAAATAAAAAAAATATAAGGTGAAGGACCAGCTGAGTAGGCAAGAAATGTGGAAAAACATAAATATAGTTGCAAATATAGAAAACTTCTGGAACAGCCTCATGTTGATCAAGAACGAGCGCAGAAATGGTTAAAGAAAGGATAATTCAAACTAAGAAATGAAAGGTTAATATTGGCAGTCCAAGATAGTGGGCTACGTACATGATGGTTTACAAAGTCCATTGAACATGTGGGAGAAACAGACAAATGTAGGTTTTGTAAAACCGAACTGAAAACAGTTACACACACTGTTGCTGGTTGCAACACACTAATGACAGAAGGACTGTATACTGAAAGGCATAATAATGTGGGGAGACTGTTGCACTGGGTATTGTGCAAACATTATGGTATTGAAGTGGCTGAAAAACACTGGAAATATGAGCCTCAAAGCATCATAGAAAATGATGAAGTATACATCACATCGGATCACCCATTACCAACAGTTCAAAATATAGATGCTAGAAAACCGGACATTGTGAGCCAAGAAAAGAAGACAAAAGTGCATTGATCATTAAAATCGCCACACCCAGTGACTACAGAGTCTGGCGTAGAGAGAGACACAAAACCATAAAATGTCAGGATCTGCAGGCAGAGACAAGAGCAATGTGGAAGAAAGATACCCAGACAGTTTCAATATTAGTAGGACCAACAGGTCTTATAAAAAAAGAATTTACAATCATATTTAGATATGTTACCAATCCATGTAACCCCATACAAATTGCAGGAGTCATTACTGGGCACATTGCAGGTGCTGTGAAGAGCACTTTTGGCTGACATCAAAGATTGAAACAATACTAATTTCATGAACTTTAATCATACTTTGACTTGGGAATGGGGTCCATTCCTGTTATGGTATTAGAAACCCAAAAGATTTGGAGAAATTAGAAAAGACAATAACCATGTTCTTTTGGGTAAGGGTATTGTTAGTCATGAAGCTATATCCATGTTCTGTTGGATAGGGGTATCATTAGGCATATACCACACCTATGTTCTGTTGGATAGGGGTATCTTTAGGCATATGATACCATACCTATGTTCTGTTGGATAGGGGATCAATTAGGCATATGATACCATAATCCCTTCCTGCTGGATCGGAGTGTTGTTAGGTATATTTATTTTATTATTTATTTACTTAACATTTGTTTACCGGGAAGGTCTGACTTGGAGCAAAGCCAATTTTCAGCAGAGGCCCAGGGAGAAACACTCCAGATGCATATGACACTGTAACCATGTTCTGTTGGATGAGGGTATTGTTAGACAGCTGGTACTACAATGTGCACTAGTAAAATAAGGAAGCATAACTGTTTCTGCTTAAGCAGATATTGTGAGTTAGAGCAGGCTGTGTTAGACATGTGACTATATAGCTCCACTAAAAGTATGCAGTCAGAGAAGAGAAAGTTTACAGAATGGTAGAATGCCTTGTGGTCCTCTAAATGGGGAAAGAAAGTTTACTGTTGATGTAATAGTTACTTGAAAAGTAACTGTCATTAAACAACGTGGATGGATTAAAGCTAAAGGGATATCCATCTGCTGACGTACTCAGAGGAAAATCAGATGCTTTAAAGAACATGAATGAAGGTAAACTTCATGAAGCTAAAGATATGACATGACAGAAATAAACACGGACATCTTTTGAATTAGTGAACTAAATTGGATTGGAATGGATCACTTTGAAAGAGATAATCATCAGATATTCCACCGTGGATAACAGTCTTGCTGAAGAAATGCAGTAACCTTCATAATTAATAAAAAGTTTTCAAAATCAGTGGTTGGTACAATCCCAAAACTGACAATGTTTGCATTCAGACTACAAGGCAATCAATCAGCATTACAGTGATACAAACTTATCTTCTATCTACTGATGCAGGACAAGTTGACCAACTTTATGAGTATATCTGCAGCACCTTCTGGAAGTATCAGCAAAATAAAACATTACATCCATTATAGATGACCGGAATGGACAGATGGGCTAACAGGCAAGTTTGGCCTTGGAGTATGAGATGATGCAGGACAAAGACTAGTACAATTCTGAAACAATAATTCATTGGTCATAGTAAACTATTTTTCAACAGCCTAAGAGACATCTCCATATATACTGATATCACCAGATTGTCAGAAGTGAAATAAAACTGACTATATACTTTGCAGTCAAAGAAGATGAATGTACACTGTCAGCAAAAGCAAGACTGAGAGACAACTATAACTCAGACCACAAGCTTATTAACAAAATATTTAGAATTAAACATAAAACAATAAAAACATCCTGGCCAAATAAATACAAGCTTAAAAATATTCCAAATTAATATCGGCTCTCTTTTTTTTCTTTCCCATGTGTGACAACGAGGTATTGCCAGCACAACTACCTGGAATTTTGTAAATAATTATATGACATTTGTGAATATCAAACTGATTTATACAAGGTGTTGGTGTTACAAACGCATTATAACTGTATGTCATGTGTATATCAAACTGATTTGTACAGGCATTTGTGTTGAAAAGGTATTTGTAAAGTGCTTGTGTTTGAAATCTATCTACAGTGTGTCCTACTGGAGAGAACAGAAATGTACATGCACTATTGTAACTTTAAATGTATATGTTTTAACTGAGAAAACTAGAAATCAGGAGGTTAACCTTGGTCCAACAAATCTTAAAATACATCTGAAATTAAATCAATTTATAGGCTAGGCCACAAAGATGTTATCTTACAGGTTTCAATGCAGCCAGAGACACAGCATCTGTACTAGGAAGCTTTCCGTATTGTCTTTGGGGTGAACTACTACCCTGGAAGCATGGAGGTATAAATTGTTTATGACTTCCAACACCTGCCACAGATCTCAGCAAAAACCTTTGTGTGTGTATTTTTACAGGTAGGTGTTAAATCCTGCCAGCATCCAGCAATGTGAGTCTGCCTGGGCACTAGAAGGCAGATTACCTGAGGTGATGTCATTCTGCAAGCTATCAAAATAATATTTTAGATATTATTTTGAGAAGTCTGTTAGTGAGGCTGAGCATTCTATATTCTGTCTTGGGCCTGACAGCAAGAAGGACCATTCACCACATCATCTGCCTTGCTCTATTAAGTAAGTAGGGAATAGTGATTTTCTTAGATTCAGTCAGGAATATAGTGAAACTTAGTTTAGATATTGTTTTTCTTTGTCTGTGCCTGTCCTTCAATGTTATTTTAAATATTTCCTGTGTTTTGAATTCTGATGTCACTGTGAATATATGCTTAGTATTTTCTTGCTCTTTTATTATTTATTATTAAACATATTTAAACTAGTCATTGTGGCTGAATTAAGTTTTGAGAGTATTTGCATATTTATTTGGTGACTCTTTGTGGGCCACTCCTAATAGCCTTGCCCTTGGTCAAACTACTATTTGTATTAATAGTAATTTCACCCAGTATATTGCGTACCCTTGTAAGGGGCTTAAAGTAGCTGGTGAGGGGTTCTGGTGCCAGTGATAACTACCTTATAGTCTGGGCAAGAGAGGAATAGCTAGTAAACCTGTGCCAACCTTTTCCAGGTGTGTGTGTGTGCGTGCACAAATCAAATATCAAAGAGTGTGTGTGTGTGTGTGTGTGTGTGTGTGTGTGTGTGTGTGTGTGTGTGTGTGTGTGTGTGTGTGTGTGTGTGCACAAATCAAATCTCAAAGAGTGTGTGTGTGTCAGCTACTTGGGCAGAGACATGAAGCACTGATTGGACAGAGAGAGTGTTGGAGGATTTGGCTTGGAACCCTGGCTAATGACTCGACTCTATAGCTGTGCCAGTGAAGAGTCTTATTGGGGATCCGGAGAAAGAGAGAGGAACCATTCCCCGGACTGATGGTGTTCCCTGTGTGCTCTTAAGGGAAATTGTGCCTCACGCAGAAAGCTGCATCTGGAGATACTGTGGGTGTACCTGTTATCCTCCCAGTGAACGTCCCCCACTGGTGCCAGTGGTGAGGATTGAGGCTCCTTGACTACTGGACCAGAGGAGGGTTATCACACCATGTCCATGTTTTTTTACACCTTTCAATAACATCTGTTATTGCTAGGAGCAGAGCTGTTTTCCAGGATAAGAATTTTATGTCAGCTGCAGAGGCTGGCTCAAAGGGAGGCAGTGTGAGTTTTTCCAAGACAATAGTTGAGGTCCCATGCAGGTATTGGTGCTCTCCTTGGAGGTCTTATGTTTTTGGCCCCTCTGAGGTGCTGCCTCAATAACGGATGAGAAAAAATAGGTAGTTCTGTATTGTAATGAGCTGAAATGGCAGCGGCATGAATTTTAATTGATGAAAAGGGAAGGCCTTTATCCAGCATCTCAGTAAAGTATTGTAAAATCTGTGGAATATTTGGAACAACCGTGTCAATGCCTTGTGCTTGGTTCCAAGCACATAATCTCTTCCATTTGTTTGCATAAGATTTTCTGGTGCTAGGCCTCCTGGCCTCCAAAATAACATCCATTACTGCTTTAGAAAGAGGTGTGTCTTGAGAGGCTATAATATCTGCCATGCCGCCAGGTTTAAGGTTTTGAGTTGGCTGTGCAGTATCTGGCTGTCTTGTTGGGTCAATAAGTGAGGAATTTGTGGTAATGTCCAGGCTGGGCAATGAGACAAGCTCTTTATGATTGGGTACCATTCCTGGCGGGGCCAGTCTGGGGCAATCAGTATCATTTTTGGTTTCTCTTGTCTGACCTTGAGGAGTACCTTGGGGAGGAGAGGCACAGGAGGAAAGGCATATACTGTTAGATTTTTCCAGCTGAAAGATAGAGCATCCACTTTCCATGCTTGCTTGTGATAAGTCCTTGTGCAGAATCTTTGTAGTTGGTAGTTGTGAGGAGAGGCAAATAGGTCTATGTCTGGGCATCCCCAGGTCTTTGTTATCATGCTGAAGACTTGTGGATCCAATTTCCACTCATGGGGATCCATTAGCTTTCTGCTTAGTTCGTCTGCCAGAGTATTTTTCCTTCCTGGCAGGAATTGAGCTTGCAGATGTACTTGGTAAGTCCATGCTGTGTGCCACAAGTTCATGGCTAGCCTGCAGAGGGGGTAGGAATGTATGCCTCCCTGCTTGTTTATGTACCACATGACTGTAGTATTGTCCATCTTTATTAGTAGTTGTCCTGGATGAAGTTGATCCTTGAAGGCTGTTAGGGCATTCTGAACAGCTAGCATCTCTTTTTGATTAATATGTAGATGCATTTGACTTGCAGACCATGTGCCCTGAATACATCTTCCTGCCATATGGCCCCCCCAGGCGTAATCTGATGCATCTGCTGTCAATTTCTGCCTGGCTGTGGGTAAGGTGAATGTCTGTCCCGTGTTGTGGTGACAGGCTTTTGCCCACCATCGAAACTCTTGTTGCAGGCAGGGAATTAGGGTAATTATTGTTTCCAGGCTGTGGCAATGTTGAGTCCAAACACTTTTTAGATACCATTGAAGTTTCCTCATATGCAGTCTTGCATATGGAATTAGCAGAATGCAGGATGCCATGAAACCAAAGGCCTGCAGAATTTTTCTTGCAGATAACTGGGTCTTTGTTGCCAACATTTTGAAGTAAGTAGTCAGTTGTTTGTGTTTGTCTGGCGTGAGATAAGCCATCTGGGCAGTTGTATTTAAGCTTGCACCCAGGAATATTATCTCTTGAGAGGGTACGAGTTTTGATTTCTTCTTGTTTACTGTGTACCCTAGACTTGTCAGTAATCTTTTTACAAACGCCAGATGTTGTAGTAGAATGTCCTTGTTCTCCGCTTGAATAAGGCAGTCGTCCAAGTACTGATATATTTGTATTCCTCTGTCTGCAAAATGCAATTACTGGTGCCAGGCACTTTGTGAAGACCCTGGGCGCAGTAGATAAGCCAAAGGGCAGTGCAGAGAATTGGTAGTGTATTGAGCCAGCTTTGAATCTGAGGTATCTTCTGCATGTTTGTCTGATTGGGACATGCAGGTATGCCTCTTTTAGATCTAAAGTCACAAGCCAAGCCTTCTTGCCCAACATGGGCAGAAGCTGCTGTAGGGTCAACATTTTGAATTTTGGAATATCCAGATATGTGTTTAGAATAGATAGGTCCAGAATTGGTCTCCATGCTTTGTCCTTTCTGGGTACTAAGAACAGTCTTGTATAGAGTCCGTGATCCTACTCTTGTTCTAGTACTTGTTGAATGGCCCTCATGTCCATGAGGGATGAAACTTGTTTTTGTGCCTCTGCCCATTGATTGCATGGCAGGTCTGGCATACCGTTTTACCTTGGCAGGGTGTAAAACTGGAACCTGTAGCCTTGTGAAACTATATTTAGAACCCATTTGTCCTGGGTGATCATGTGCCAATTTTGTGAAAAAAGTGCTAGCTTTCCCCCCAAAGGGGATGCCAAAAGATAAGTGCTTGGTGCTGGAAGTGGAAAGTCATTGAGACCGTTTCCTGTATGGCTGTGATTTCTCCTCTCCACTCTTGGAGGTAGAGGCACCCCACTGATTAGGCCTGTATGAGCCTTGGGGCTGTGATCTGCTTCTAGGGCATCTGTATCTGCCCCTTTGTGGTCTATCTGACACTGGAAAGGACCGATTTTTTTGTAGGCCAGTTCCTGCTAAATCTGGGAGGCTGTACCTGCAAGAAATCCTTGACTGTTTGCATAGATTTAGCCTTGTCCTCCATTTTCTTCAACACCTCTTCTGCTTTAGCACTAAACAAAGTATCATGCTGTAAAGGAGCGTCTAATAGTTTTGCTTTAAGATGATCTGGCAAATTTTGTTCTTTTAACCAAGCATGTCTCCTAATGACAGAACCTGTAACAGCAGCCCTGCAGGAGGCCTCAAGAGAATCAAAACCACATTGCAAAGTATGTTTTCCAACTTGTTCAGTTGCATGCAATAATTCCTGCATTTCTTTATTGTCTGCACATTCCACATTTACTGGCATTTTCTGTTTAAGCAAGGATATAAGGTATTGCTGATACTTAAGCATATGAAATTGGCAATTTAAAGCTCTTACAGCCAAGGTAGCAGAGGTATAAATCTTTTTGCCCCATCTGTCTATGGTCCACCAATCCCTATCAGAGGGAATAGGGTTTTTTGCAGTAGAAGCCTTGACCCCTTTGGGACCCTGAGAGATAGTTTCTGGGTCAGCTGTAGGGTTTTTATAGAGAAATTTATGTGAATCAGGAACCCTGTAGTATCTGTCTGGCTTAACAGGGGCTGGTGGTAAAGAGTCTGAAGATTCATATTCTAACTCTTGCCTAGGTCTCTATTCAGGAGGGGGATGGGAACCCCTGATCAAAGTAATAAGGTCTTCGGCCATTTTAAGCATCTGTTTTTTAGGCATGGGGGCCTGTCCAGGTGAATGTTGTACTTGTTTCTTTGTCTTTAGAGCTGCTTTAGTCTTTGTCTTAGAAGCTGAAGTAGGTTTCACATATAACTGTGCAGGCCTGAAAACACCCTCAGAAGTCGATGCCTGCTCAGCGTGTCCAATACCTTGAGTTTCCAGAGACCCAGTCGGCTCCATGTGGTAGTCGGAAGCCGCCTGTGGCTCTGAGGTAGCGGGCGTCAGGGGCTGCGAAAGCGCCTCACTGAGAGCTGGCGACAGGCCTAGAAGAAGCCTCGTCATCAGTTTTGGATCTCGGATGCCTGTCCTTTTCTTTTCGTTTTTTGTAAATTCCGGTAGTCGGCTGATCCGACGGCATTATATAATTAAATCTTCTGCCAAAGTAATGAAATGCAAAATCGTACCGATGCTTAATAGTGCATTGGTTAAATCTAGCACAAAACTGATAACTAGCAATGTTTTGGTCAGGCCCTAGGCAAGGAATACAGTAAGAATGAAAATCCTTATGAGGTATTTGCTTCCCACAAGAAATACAGTTATTAACTTTTTCTGACATTGGTCTGGGGCAAGAAAAAAGTTTCCCCAATGGGGTACTTAGCTTTAATGAAGACTTTGGATCTGAAATTCGAATTTGAAAACTTCAGGAGTCGGCCGACTGGCACTTGCGAACTGCTTTTGCTTCGGGCACCGCACGGCAAGAAAGACTGAAGAAAATGGCGTCGGTTGCATCTTTTATACCCCTGGCACACTGACGTCAGGGAAGAGGTGACAGCAACCGACGCCGGACCTAGACTTTAGGACTCGGGCCGACTGCGGGTAGCCTGCCAGCAGGATAACCCAATTGTAAGCTGGACTGCAACAGTGAAACATGATGAACATCATACCATTGCTTTAATAAGTGAGACTGACAGCAGGAATTACCTGTGTAACAAATTACATTTTAACACAGTGCCTCAGTAGCAATGAAGAAAAAATGATTTCATGCACAAAATGGCAAACTTATACCAGACATGTGCATACTACATCCTAAGCTTAAGAATCGGCTCACTAGAAAGGTGGTGGCACACTGCCTATTAGAATAGACACCTGACAGTGGAACACTGCCTATTACAATAGACACCTGACAATACCATTGTAGACCACAGTTGTAGAGCCTTCATTATTCAAGAAACGTGATGACTTCCAGTTTAATCAGAGTGCAATATGTAAAGCAGTTATTTCCTATACTGTGCCCATTCATGACAAAGCCAGACCCACCTAGTATATGTCAATCAAGTCCAAGGTAGCTGTAGTTAATGAAGTGCTTGGTGGTCTTAAACTCATTTCTGTGTTTGCTATTATCTTTCAGTCTATACAAAATAAACCCTGTTATCATATTTCAGGTACACACACTTCTCAAGACAATCCAGTAGAAAGTTCATACTAATGCAGTACCTGTTTAACTTGTCCTGTCACTTTATAACTGCTTCAGGTTATGCAGCCTCAAAGTTGGTGATATTTGCTGATGGAGTGCAGGAGTTAAAGCTATCTGTATGGAAGGTTTGGAGAATGTTATCAACCAGGGATAGAAATATTTGTCAGGAGTGCTTGTGAATTTGTAATGGTCACACCTTCATTCTTTCATACTTCTTAAATGATTTTCTTTTTTTTTTTTTTTTTAACAAATGGAATAGCCTAACATTTAGGCACACCTCTCAACCTCTTGGCACAACAAATCTGGACAAAGCCTAAAATAATGGGGATACAAAGGCCCAAAATAGGGACAGATTTTAAATATTAGTCTTATAAACCTAGAACATTGCTACAATAACAGGTTTTACATTAGCATACATTTTACAAAGGATATGAAGTCTGAAACTGAAATGTATGACATTACATAATGACTTGGCTCCACGTTGGCTTACAGAAAAACAAGAAGTTATGTACTCACCATAACGTTCGATGTATATAGCCCATCTCGCCTCACATTCTTACTCACGGGTTCGGAGCCAAACATCGGCTCCGACTCGGCCAAATTTATTTACTAGCTCGAAGTCTCTCATTGGCTGGGCCAAGCAGGTATCCCATGCTGCACTGCCCCATAACCCCAGATCTAGTTTGCTGCAAAAACCACAGACATGCCATATACACAAAACAACAATGTAGTACTACCAGGAGGTAAGAAAAAAACAACCATTATTGAAAGGTATTCTAGTACCAAACCTAACCTCCAGATCCTCCAGGAAGGGGGCAGGTGGGAGGGTACGTAAGAATGTGAGGCGAGATGGACTACATACATCAAACGTTATGGTGAGTACATAACTTCCTGATGTTATGTAGTCCAATCTCGCCTACATTCTTACTCACGGGACAGCGTCCCCAGCGCCTCTATCCTGGGAGGCTCAAAGGAAGATACTCCTGAGGACTGTGGAACCAAAAGAAGCCCTACCCCTTGAGGCCACGTCCAGTTTGTAATGAGTAACAAAGGTATGGGGAGAAGCCCATGTGGCTGCAGCACAAATATCATCCAAGGGTAGTCTAGAATGGTATACTATAGAAGCGGAAACAGCCCTAGCAGAGTGAGCCTTGACGGGGAACGGTAAAGTTTTTCCTGCTGAAGAATAAATAAAGGAAATACCATTAGCAATCCATCTGGAAATGGTAACCTTGGAAATAGAGGATCCCACTCTATTGTCTGAAAAGGAAACGAACAACTGGTCAGACTTTCGTATATGTTTGGTCCTGTGTAGGTAGAATCGCAACTGTCTATGCACATCCAGTTGATGAAATCTAAGCTCTGCCTTGTTCGAATATTGAGGAAAGAACACAGGGAGCTCAATAGACTGGTTGAGATTAACAGCAGTTGTAACTTTAGGGAGAAAGGACGGGTTAGGTCAAAGAGAGACTCTGTCCTTATGAAAAACTAAATACGGGGGTTTAATGGAGAGGGCTTGAATCTCAGACACTCGTCTGGCTGATGTAATGGCTACCAGAAAGGCCGTTTTCTAGGATAGAAACTTTAACTCGCAGGTGGCAGCCGGTTCGAATGGCGGGGAAGTAAGGGCTTGCAAAACCAGGGTGAGATCCCAAGGCATAACAGGTTCAGAAATAGGAGGCCGGAGTAATACGGTGCCCTTTAAAAAGGCCTTACAGAGTTTGTGAGCCATAAGGTAAGGCTCATAAGAAGTATGAAAGCTAGAAATAGCCGCCAACTGTACTTTAATGGTGGAAGGCGCAGAACCCTGCTGAAAGAACATGGACAAGAACTCCAAGACCGCAGGAATTGGAGCTGTGAAGGGGTCGATTCCCTGAGCATGAGCCCAAAAGGAGAATCTCTTCCATTTGCTGGAATAGATCTTCCTAGTCGAAGACTTATGAGAGGACGATAAAATGTGTACTACCTCAGGTGAAAAATGATGAAGCCTGACTAGCGACAGAAGTGGAGTAGCCAGGCTGTCAACCTGAGGGTCCACAGTGAGGGGTGGAACTGTCCCGACATGTGTCAGTAGGTCCGGTATTGGGTCCAGAATCCACGGAGTGTCTACCACGAATGGATGGAGGAAGGAGAACCAGACTTGACGAGGCCAGTGTGGGGCAATTAGAATCATCCTGCTTCCCAAGGATAGGGCTTTCTGAATCACTCTTGGTAACAGAGGAAACGGAGGGAAAGCATAGAGCAGACCGGTGGGCCAATTGTGGACTAGAGCATCCCTGGGTGATTTCCCCCTGTGGGGGGGGATCAGGGTGAAGTAATTGCTGCATTTGGCATTGAGGGGATTGGCAAAAAGGTTGCAGCAAGGCTGACCCCACCTGTAGAATATCTGTTCCGCAACCCTAGGGTTCAGGGACCACTCATAAGGCATGAGAATAGCTCTGCTCAGCCTGTCTGCTATCACATTGGCCTTCCCCGGAATGTGCGTTGCCACTAGGAACCGTTGGGAAGATATTGCCCACTGCCACACTCGCATGGCCTCGCTGCACAGGGGGTAAGATCTGGTTCCTCCCTGTTTGTTCAGGTACCATATCACGGACATGTTGTCTGAATGTATCGCGATCGTCCCAAGAGGGAGAAAGCTCTGAAGTGCCAGCAACGTCAGAAGCACTGCTCTCATCTCCAGGACATTGATGTGCAGATGTACCTCGTGATCTTGCCACGTGCCTTGGACCGTCCTGCCAAGATAATGCCCCCCACCCCATCTGGGAGGCATCCGTGGTCAAGGTGGCGACAGGTGATGGAGGAACAAACTGTTTCCCCTCGTCCAGACTGATGGAGGGTAGCCACCAACTGAGATCCTGTTTGCATCGATCTGTGAGCAGGGTCAGGTGAGAAAGGGGGAGTTTCTGAAAGGACCATTGGGCAAATAGAAGCCATTGAAGAAGCCTCATGTGTAACCTGGCTAGAGGCACTAGCAAAATGGTAGCCGCCATGGTGCCCAAAAGCTGAAGAACACATCTCGACTGTACTTTCCTGAGTGGTAATAGTGCGCGAACCTGGTTTTGTATAATTGTCATCTTTTGCTGAGGTAAGAATGCCCACATTTGGATGGTGTCTAGCTCTGCGCCTATAAATGTGACATGGTGTGAGGGCAGCAAGTCAAACTTTTCCCAGTTCAACATTATACCAAGTCATTGACAAAGGGTAATGGTATCGTCCCTGGCTTGGATAAGTAGATGCCTGGTGGGGGCGGTGAGGAGCCAGTCATCCAGATAAGGAAACACCTGGAATCCTTGATGTCTCAGCTGAGCTGTCACCACTGCCAAACACTTGGTGAACACCCTGGGGGCTGTGGTGAGACCAAAGGGCAGGGCAAGAAACTGAAAATGACTGGCTCCCAGCCGGAAGCGTAGGTGACTCCTGGATGCCCTGTCTATTTTGATATGATAGTAAGCATCCTTGAGGTCAATGGAGCACATCCAAACTTCTTTTTCCAGCAACGGAAAAATGGACTGGAGGGTGACCATTCGGAACTTGGATTTTCGAACATAGTGATTTAATCGGTTGAGATCTAGAATGAGTCTCAGGTCCCCTGTTTTCTTCGGTACCAAAAAGAGTCTTGAGTAAGTCCCTAATCCGATCTGGTCTGAGGGGACAGGTTGGATGACTCCTTTCTTTAGCAGCTTTGAAACCTCTAAGGCTGCATGATCCCTTTGACTGGGTGGAACATCCGGGACTCTTCTGACTGGAGGAGGATCTGACGAAAAGGGTATGGCATAACCTCCGGAAACTATTTGTAACACCCATCGATCCTGGGTGATGATTCCCCAGGCTTCCAGGTGTAATGATATGCAGCCCCCGACTGGCTCCGGAGAAGCACAGTCGGGCAACCCATCAGGAACGATGGTAGGAAGAACCGTGAAAGGAATCACGGTCTCCCGAGTTGTGGGGGCCTCCTCTGCCTCTAGGGCGGCATCTTCCTGAATAACCTCCCCCTCTGCCTCTGGAGGGGGAATCACCTTGTGCGGCAGGGAAAAACTTCTGTGAATTCTTGAACCACATCTTCCCACCTCGCTGAGCCTTGGGGTAAGGCCTAGAGGGGAGGGAAAAACGGACCCCTACGGCAAACAGGGTCTTTCCCTCTTGCTCACATCTGGTGAGGGTGTCTTTCACTTTGGTCCCAAAGAGTGAGGACCCATCAAAAGGGGAGTGAGTGAAGGAAGACTTGAAAGCCTCCGTGAAATGACACAGGCGCAGCCAGGCTTGCCTCCTGAGGGCTACTCCTGAACTGGCTGCCCTACTCGCCCCCTCGGCTGCATACGATATGAGCCTCATGGACGAGCTGACAACAGAATTTAGGGTAGACACCTGGGTGTTAACTGTGGGTGCCAATGCCTCAGGAACATTACCCGCTAGAGTATCTCCAAACTCCTTGAGGAGATCTCTCTGGAGCCGAGTGAAATGGCAAAGATAGTTCAGTGACCATAAGGTAAAGGTCGCTGATGAAAGGGCACACTTCCTGTACCTGTCCATAGTCCTAGATTCCTTGTTAGGAGGATGGACAGAGGAAGAAGTCTCGGCTACTTCCTTCTGTGTGGCCGCCGCCACCACCATGGCATCTACAGAAACCCCTTTGGACAAGAATTATTTCCCCGGGGGAGCAGAGAGGAACTTATTGGGCCTTCTGGGTACGGGTTCCACCGTATCAGGATTCTCCCACACCCTTCGACAGATTAAGTCCAACAGTTCATCGAAGGGTGGAGACACCCAGGAGGTGGAGGGTTGAGCTCCAAAGGCCTTGAGGAATACAGACTCCTCCTCGGAGGGGGTTTGGGAGGGCCAGTCGCCCCTCTGTCTCAAAATTTCCAGGATGTCGGAGAAAGAGATGTCATCAGAGGACGACTTAGGAGACCCTTCCAACTCCTTGAGGTCAGTATCTGAAGTGAGAGACTCGTCCTGGGAGTCTACGTGCTTCTCTTGCACGTCTTCTTTCTGGGGGCCTCAGACTCTGAGGGACCTTCAGAAAGTTGGGGACCACTCATGGGGGTACCCTCAGACCTTTGGGCTCCATCATCTATGGACAGGGGGGGCATCAGAGGCTCTAGCCGGGGTGTAATGGGATGGAATGACCGATCCGGGTGATGTAACTGACGCCTTGGCCAGTGCGCTCCGCATGGCCTCAAAGGCCGGTCCCCTGGAATCAGAGGACCGATGGGCCTCCGGGGCCATGATCAGAGTCGTGGTCCCCCAAGCCGATGTGCCGAGAGGGAGGCTCGGAACCAATGGGTGTCCTGAAGCATCACCCTCGAGCCCGACCGAGGAAACCCGAGTGCCGAACCCTGTGGAAGGAGCCGACAGAGTCGGAGCTGACGTCGGGACCGATAAACCCTTAAGGGGTATCGGAGCCAGTGCAAGGACATCACCCGGAGCAGAGCACTCCAGCTCCGAAGACAAGAAAGCGCTCAGAGGAACCACCATAGACACCACCAATGGGACAGGCTCCGGGGCCGACTGGGTCGGTGCCAAAAATACTTTAGCCAACACCAGCAACTGCAGGAGCCTCTGCACCACCCTATCAACATCCAAATCAGAAAGCCTGGAGGATTTGGAGGACAGGGATGGAGAATGGGCTCTCCTGTCAGGAGAACCATGCCAAACACTGGGACATCGGCTACGAATTGGTTCCAGTAAAATAGGAGCCGAAGCTGATTCCAGCACCGCAGATACCTCCTGCGGCCCTGACGACATAGGAGCCGAGGAGGCAGTGTCAAGTTTAGAAAGCTTCTCCGGCGGCTCTGATGAAACAGACGGAGCTGGAGATCTTTTCTTCGTTTTGGAAGTCTTAGGCTTGGCCTGAGAACCAGAGGCCGAGTCCAATGACTCCTCAAATGAAGGCTTCAATAGACCTTTCAATATTAATTTATTTTTTCTCTCCTGAAGCACCCTCGGACTGAAGGCATGACAAAAGCTGCAGGACTCTTGCAAATGAATTGCGCCTAAGCAATAGACACACACAGAATATCCATCTGTGATGGACATCTTATAACCACACTTGGCACATTTTTTGAAACCGGAAAGTTTATGTTCCTTCTGTTCTTTAGACATAATGGAGAGCCAACAGGAAAAACACAGCAAGTGGGAAAAACAGTAAGCACTCTACCACCACCAAGAACCTCTAAGTGAGATGGTTCTCTATACACACCACACACAATCCACAACAAGAAAAAAACACGAAAGATCTAATGCTAAAGTAACAGACAACTTTAAACAACAACACGCAGAAGGAAGACTAGGTCCTCTAACTCAAACGGGCCTAGCCCACCGGAATTAGGGATACCAACTACAGGCAACAACACTCTAAACTAAACCACAAAAAAGCAAATAGCTATTAAAATAGCTTTTGTTTAGTTGAACAGCAAATTTATCAAGAGAAATTGAAAAATAAGGTACTTAGCCACAGCCAAGCAAGACCACATCCTAGCTACATGAGCGGCAAACGAGATCTGGGGTTATGGAGCAGTACAGCCTGGGATACCTGCTTGGCCCAGCCAATGAGAGACTTTGAGCTAGTAAATAAATTTGGCCGAGTCAGAGCCGATGTTCGGCTCCGAACCCGTGAGTAAGAATGTAGGCGAGATTGGACTACATAACATCCATAAGTTTTATGAGGAACACACCAAAATATGAAGCAAAAACAAGGACATTCTATGAAAATCTGGACAGTTGAGAGATACAGGTTTAGATATTGATTTAGTTCACAGTTGATGAACCAATTTTTGGAGTATAAATGAGTGCAACAGAGTGGCAACAGTTCATAGTATTTTTTTTTTTTTTATTTTAGCACTGCCTGCCACAATGTAAAGGGTAATCATCAGGGACACTCAGGCTACCAACAAATATATCGGTGTGTGTGTGTGTGTGTGATGAGGGCTGCCCCCACACATGCTGAAGTATGAATCTATATGTGAACAGATTAACAAATACCAGACACTAAAACCAAAAGTAATACTCATAGCAAATGTACAAAAAACAACATAACAAATGATTCCATTTTTTTTTACCATCTGGTCTCCTTCTGGTAAGGGACACTACTGGATGGGGGAGGTGACAGGAGTTGCTAGTCTGTAAAATGCTACTTCAATACATCAGGTAGAATTTTTTTTTTTTAAATAAGATGTTAAATAAAATTAACAATATCACTTAAGACAACTTTTTTTCCTGCTGCTTAGAATTTCTTTGCATTCTAACTACAAAAATCCCAAAGTACAGTTTCCTTTGGCTAACCATCTCATAGGATTAAAGCCTAATCTCCACGTTACCCACCTTATTCACAGTCAGAATGCCAGCAACCCGGTTAGCAAAGTTGTGCATCATTAAAGAGTTTATAAGTACCCAAACTATTGGGCTCTTTGACAAGCATCACAAAGTGGGAAGTGACTTTGTAACTTTTTTGAGAAAGGCAGAATTATTGGAGGTATTCAGTGAATACGAGCTGTGTTTACTGGTTTCATCACATGCAAGTTAATGTCCAGTTTCATTAAGGGCTCAAGCCAGTGCAGGACATGCCCTCAGTCTGTATCTGTAAGGGAAAGAAATCAGACACTGGTCAAATAATACAGCAAGAGGTTCTCCGGTTCGATCCTCGGCTGGGGTGCCTTCTGTATGGAGTCTGCATGTCCTCCCTGTGGTCGCATGGGTTTCCTCCGGGTGCTCCGGTTTCCTCCCACATCCCAAAGACATGCTGTAGGTGGATTGGACACTCTAAATTGGCCATAGGTGTGAGTGTGTGCCTTCTGTGAAAGGTTGGGAGCCTGGCTGGCAACTTGACACTGTAAAACTCCACTGCCAATCCTGAGCGGACAGGTGATCCGCTGTGGCGACTCCTAACTGGGAAAAAGCCGAAAGATGAAGAAGATCATCTATCAACTGGATACCCCTGAATTTGACTCAAATTGTACCTCTCTCCCTCTTAAACCCTCCTAAAACTGGTGACTTTTGGAGAAATGGTGGTGAGCATAGCTCTCAACCTTCCATGTCCAAAATGAGGAACACTAGCTCTCATAATGTGGAGCAAATGGGCAAAATGTGGAACACATACTAATGGCTTACTAACAACTTCAACTAGGAAGGTCATAGGATGGTTAAAATATGCTGGTTTTACTTATAAAGAAGACATTTTAATGAATTAATGGATTTCACTTAAAAAAAAATTCCTAACACTGAATGTGTGACAGAGTCTTTCAATGTGGAACTTTGAGGAACTTCGAGGAACATGAACTTTTTAAGACCCCAAATGAGGTACGTTCCTCGTAATGAGGTACACTTGTGAGGTATGGTGGTGAGTTACACTTAATAAATCATGGCAATACATCTTTTACTTCAGAAAATTTATATTCATTCACTTTCTCTGACTCTGTCAACATCTCAAAATAATAGTACTAATATTTTAATAAGTGTCCCCGATTGCAACTGAATTTGTCTCCGGTTCTATTAAGAGACACATAGCAACCTTCCAATTCTTGTGTCTCAGTTTCAAGTTCGAGTTCCAAAAAATTCAGCTGATGAGTTAACAGACAAAACTACATGCATTTTATTTACAGCAGTGCGCACAAAAAACCTGATAGTGTGGTAGAGTCTGGAAAATATTTCAATCTTATTTAACATTTCAGAATGGTAGCTGGGAGAAAAAGTGAGACATCAATTACACATTTCTGCCGAAGTTAACATAAAAAAAAAACACAACTGACAAATGTTTCTTCCAAACAATTTTAATATGGCATTAATGTACTACATACTATACGACAGCTGTATACTGACAATAAGGCACATGTCGGAATGCCAATTCCTATGGACGCTCTGCAACAGAAGTCGATGCTCTTACAACAGCAGTTCTTCCTATATTACACATTCGTATGCCTACTCTCACTGCAAGCACTTCTGAGCTTGTCCACATGGTATCTAAATGCACATTTCTTTTAATAACACTATTAAATAAAAACAAAAATCAGTTGTAAGAGGGCAGCCATTTAAATGCCTAGCCCAGCACGAAGCACTTATCAGGCAATACAAAGTTACATCTTGGATAAGATAATTTAACGCTTCTACAGACTAAAGCAGCAAAATGAAGATACGGAGGTTAGTCAGTTTAGCAGTAAAGTACAATGTAGTGATTTCTATTAAGTACTAGAATGTCTTCATGTAAACTAGGATCAAACACAGCGTCAGTTAAACTACCCCATTAAAATATCACAAAAGTGTGTAAAGTTGTAACGTGATAAATGAGATGAGACCAAACGGGTCTCAGACCAAGTCCATACTCATGCATGTCCTATTGGATGATTTACTCAATTGTAGCATTCATTTTTTTTTTGCAGAAGATGAGTTTATTTCTAAGCAATGAAAAATATTTAAAATTTACCTCCTTATAAGTTTTTGACAGTATTGCAATCATAGGTCCCGCATAGCGGATCTCACAGTTTCACTCTTGCAAACTACTATGTCAGTTTGCTAACTCCCCCCTCCAAAAAAAAAAAAAAAAATACACATTTCTAAATATTCCAAACATCCTCAAAGCATACGATAACATACTCAATATACTGTGGCCCTCACATTATAATAAAGTGATAGCATTTATATACTCTATTTCTTATAACCAACAGACTTTCAACAGCCTAATACTGCTTTAATAAAAGATGATACTTCCTCAAAATGCACATATTATAAATAAACAGCATAAGCACATTAATCGTAAGCACTTGAATAATATACTGGTTACTTAATAATACTGATAATATTTCCTTTCCCAGAAAAAAAGAAACACGACAATATATGGCTTTAAGAATTGCAAGGGGTTTTCAGAATTATGTACCAACTTTCATATAATAATACAAGTATACATCAATATTTCCTTCTTAGTGTAATTCAGTTGCATATTTTATACAGACAAAGGCAATGTAATAAAAAAACAAAGACAACATGTCCTTCCATAAATATTTTCTTCAGGATACACCCTCAGTATGTAAACTGCTTATGAAAACTCTCATGTTTGTTAGTACTTCTTTAGAAAAAGGACCATTAAAAGCTTTGACACTGCAAAAACAACATTTTTTTGTTGTTCTTTAAAAAAATGAATGTTATTCTTAGAAAAAAGGACCTTCGGTTATATACAGACAATGTTATTATCAAGTGTTTCCACATCAGAAACAACAAATATTTTGTAGCCATTCAAAATTTTTAACATCTAGGGAAAATGTTTCCAAAATACACACATAATATAATAAAATGATAAGAAACGCTATGTCAAGTATAAGATAAATACACATCTGCAAGCAAAATAAAACAAAACAGAAAAAAAAGCTACTAGAAAATCATACGTTATCCACTGGTTACTTTTATCAATCTCCTACATCTAATTAAAACTGCACACGATTGTCCCTTTGAACCTCAAATTTGGAGCCACTGATGTTTTTGCCATTGTAGTAGAACCTTGTATTTGTCACTGGTTTGCCCTATGAGCACGTAATAGACCCTGTCAAGGAGGACGCTGCTTAAGTGACCATCACCACACAGAATGAATATGCATGGAATAACACATGAAGGGGTGAGGAAAAGACAATGGTGCATAAACAGGTTCTTGTAAGACATAAATCCAACGAGGGAGTACCTTAAAAATCTGGGCATGTGGTACTGTGTGTTAAACACGCAATCCAGTGAGTTGCCACTACTTATGAGAAGGGATGTCATTTTTCTGAGGAATTCCTTTTAGGTGTGCACTGAACATATTTCAGACACCCGTTTCGCAATTTACTTTATGAGAACCTATTTTATTTAAAACAAACAAAAAAAACATACAAATGTATGTTATTTTATACAAGCAGAAAACGAGTTGTAATACAGAGAACTGCAAGTGTTTATAAATTACTTAAAATGGATCACTTCAGCATAGGCAGGAAGTTTTAGTTCAACTTCTTAAAATGGAAATACTAAGGAATATAATTATTACATTTATTTTTTCAGGTAAAGGTCGAATTCATGAAAATATTAAGCAGCGGTAGTGAAGCTCCAAATGTGCATTAGGATCAAGATTTAGAAAAGTGTAAAACATTTTCTTTATTTTAAGTGCATCAGTTAAAATCTTCTGCTCACTGGAACTCTCTTACATGTGTGCACAAACTCAATTTTTTTACATGAGGTATGTAAACTGCAACCATTTAATGTTGCGATCAGTTATTTGTTGAATGTTGTGGCCATATTGGTTAAGACTGGAAGCTGAAAATGCAGTCTATGAGTTTTAATTAGGAGCACGTGCTGATAGGGAGACATTAAACTACTTGGGTAAAGCCAGTAGATATGTAAGCTATTAGAATATTATAAATACATCTTAAATTTCTTGTTTTTGGCCAATCTGAATAGTTACTATGGACAGGAATGCCTACAAGTTTGGAAGCAGTTAATATGGAGAAGTAAATCTGCTACAGAAAATGAATCAATTTTTAAATCTAATGGGATAAAAATGTTCTTAGTTGTCTTGTGTGAAAATCTTGGTTTAAGGGAGAAGATTTTTCTCAGTTACATGGAAAAATGCCCTAAAATTAAGACGTGTCTTCAGATGTATTCTGAGGACAGAGGAAAGTTATCATTGTCACACACAAGCTGTGGGATTCAAACCCACAGACTCAAATCTGTAGCACAGTGCTTAGGCTGGTTGAATGGTCAGCCCAATACCAGATGTAAAAATGTTGGGAAAGGACAAATAGAAGTGTAATGTGTCCAGTGCATATACAAAAAGCAGCATGTTATGTCTGTTATGTATGGGAGGGGCATGACAGATTTAAACACCCACCGTAATTTAAATGAAAGCATTAAACTACCATGCACTAACCACTTTAATTCACGTAGGCATGAGATGTCTGCATAATCTACATTCTAATCAGTATGGAAGCTAAATAAACAAATCATTAACGCATACAGGGTAGTATGTGTTTGTGCAGGGCTGTAGACAGTGCAATCTGATATTCCAAGTTGTCTGTAATCACTTATATATATATATATATATATATACATACAAACACACACACACACACACACACACATTATGGAGTGTAGTAATTCACAGAAATGCAATCCACCGATATGTTTTACTTCAAAAAGAAATGAGTGCATCTCAGTGCAAGTGAAGGGGAGTAGAGATTTGTTTCATTTCACTTGCACTCTGGCAGTGTAGGGGTGTAGCAAGCAAATTCCATTTTGTACTCGGAAGCTATTTGTGCTACCCCCCCCCCCCCTGGACACATGACTAAAAAATGGACACAGCTCTCAAAATGCTTCCCCTCAATCGCTTAATAAATATAAGTAACATTTTCAGCTCTTCCTCCTAAAGCTATTAAATATACTGATTTTAGATTAACAATATTGCATCTGCTCATGGAGGCATTCATTTACACAGCTGTAGACATAATATGACTAAAAAAACATATTGATGTGACTCGGGGGGGAAAAAGTGTACTCATTAAAGTACAAAGAGAAGACCTGGCTACACCCTTGTGTCAGTGTTGTTTTTGCTGGCAAATCACAATGCAAGTGAGGGATAAAATAGGTTTGTTTTATTTCACTTACACTCTGTCAGGGTTTCTTTTATTGGCAAATCACAGTGTAAGTGAAGGGGAAAAGAGGGTGTATTTTCTTCTCTTCCACTATGACTGAGTGTGACTGAATAGAGGTGACAGTCTTTTGTCAAGATTCAGCGACAGCCAGATAAGGGACTATGCTGTTTTCTCCACTCTTGTGCAGTGTTGGAATTTGTACATTTATAGGTGTGTGTGTGTGTGTGTATGTGTGTGTGTATGTATGTGTGTGTGTAAGTGTGTGTGGGAGGGTGGAGATTAGGGGGCTTGCTCAACTCTAAAAACATTTGTTTTGTATTTTCACAGTGTATGCTGAATGTGACTGGTTTGCTTCACACGTATTGAGTCTTGATGTTAGACCACACCGCTAATACAATATACATCGTACACACTTATTACTTGCATTACAATATACACCGTACACACTTATTACTTGCATTACAATATACACCGTACACACTTATTACTTGCATGTCTGTGTCAGTTGAATTGCAACAGCTCACTCATCTTCATTTCTACCACTTTCTGACATTCATCCAATTTGTTTCCAATAAAATATCATGCCTGACTTGTTTAGCACACATAAAAATATCTTGCAAAAAGCCAAGACAATGCTGCTTTCCTCTCTAATTGCATTCTAGACTTGATACAGAACTTTCCGTAAAAATGTACTTCTTAACACTGCAAGACACTACTTGTATTATAACTTCTATACTCCTCATCGCTCTGTGAAAGCTCATGCTAATCGACATCACAAGCCTTCTTTAATGAGAACATTGACTTACTGTACCCTTTTATGTTCTGACCACACCCTTACAAATGATCCTACCCAAGGCATTCATTACACAGCGTAAGATGCTCACAATGCAGGAAGAAATGTCCCTTTAAGTTCAGGTTTCCTCCCAACAGCAAAAAGGGACAGAGAGAGCAAAATCTGAACCTGTTGTTGTAACAACTTTAAAATATTGCTCAATAAGTAAAACAAACTCCAACAGACAAAAAAATAATTCATAAGTTTAATACCTTTGGATGGAAAGCACAGACTGCTTTACTATTTGCCCAATTTAGGTCATGTGGTCAAATTAGTAGATCAACTGAAATAACCTTTATTTTTTTATTTTAATTTGGTTACCTTTTTACAAGGTTTAAGTGAACTGGTGCACTCACACACACACACACACACACACACACACACACACACATAGAGATGTACACACATGCACACAAACATACTATAACCATCACATTTTCCATTTTGGGAGATGGAAGGAAAATAGAACAGAAACAGAAAACTTACTGGGATTGCATGCTAACTCCACAAACGTAGCAACAGGAGGTCTGGAATGACCCCAGCCTCATCACTCTACAACCTAGTCTTGACCTTAAGTGCTCAACGTTATACAGCATCCAGACCACCACACTCAAAACTTGGTGCCCTGCCATTAGCCCTGTTCTGTTACCAACGTTAGAGCTGGAAAGGCCTACCTATCTGATGCAGCTTACTGCCACATGATTACAAACGTTTCTTTTGCACTTATGAATTTTGTTGGGCCCTAATTACCTCTGTACCAGTATGTATGTGGACACAAGATATTTTTGCAGAAGGCTACTTAAATTTTACTCCAGTGTGAGACTGGCATGTGGAATTTAGGTGCTCTGACTATGGGGATGACGTATATCAATTTTTGTTAAAGAGCGGTGCATATCATTAGAGATCAGCTCTTGTAGAAGAATTACTGTCAATGTTGCATTTTAAACAAAAAGAGCATTTACCAGATGCAAGCAAAATGCAAGGGTCAGTTTATTGGAGAAAGTATCTTTGGACAATAATACTATGAAAAAATGTTATCAAAGGAGTATTTCTCTGAAAAAAAACTATGCTGAGGGACAAAGTATATATATTTGATGACAGACAACCATCGCTCACCTCATTTATGGACAGACATTCCCTTACCCTCCCTGCTAATTATTATGACCATTAACACGACTGTGGCATCTCAAAGAAATAACCGATCTGTGAATGAAAGTATTACTTCTGCTAAAGCAGGCCTTTCAGCTGATTTTGCTTACTTGCACATAACTGGAATGTCTCTGGAGACTTATGCTGCAAACATTGACCAACAAACTCACTTTCTTGAACTTCCAGATGTTCCTCCCTCATTGAGACAAACTTACACTTTGGACCTGCACCCCAACAACTTTTATTAAAAATGGGGCAAAACGAAGTGCAAGAAAGTTGATGTAGGCTGTAAGAAGGCAGGAAAGTCAAACAGGATGGCTAAGCAAGTAACAGAAAGCGAGCAGCGATCAACTGTCCAACTCAGTATGCCTACAGTGAGCTTGCAAGTATGTAATACTGGAAATGAACACCTTAACAAAAGCGAGCAGCGATCAACTGTCCAACTCAGTATGCCTACAGTGAGCATGCATGCATGTAATACTGGAAATGAACACCTTAACAAAAGCGATCAGCGATTAACTGTCTAACTCAGTATGCCTACAGTGAGCATGCATGTAATACTGGAAATGAACACTTTGCCCTCACAGTAACATTAAAAAATGTATCAAAACTTACATAGCATGCAATGGCATCCTCATCACTGGCAGAAAAGCCCTGGTAGAGGGTTTCTGGTATACTGGTACATACCTACCAGCTCAATGAAGTGTTGCTATCTTCTACACTTGTTAAAAACCTCCCTCCTTACTGTAAACAGTCCTACAGTGTGACCACATTTTAAATACACAAAGGATTTGTAATGCATGCTGCTTGGGTAATAATGCACTTATCTGAGACACTTGCCTGTGACCATGTGGAACCTCCCAGGTTCAAATCTACCTACCAAATTCTATCTACAAGGTGTAACAACCGTTGGCTAAATGTACTGCTACACAGTCATGACTGGCAGACGTCTCTTATGCAGCACAAAAATGCATCCCATCTTCTGAAATTGACCCAAAATCTGCTAGTCTGTGCTAAGGATAAGTGTATGTCTGTACATACAAGTATGTAATGGTCAGAATGAAGGATGAGTCATTGTCCCATATACACTAAGTGCATTTATAATTTTTTATATCCAAAACATGAAACGTGGAAATACTAAAAGGTATAAACTAATTAAATATTAAATCATTAAAGCTCAAATTTGTAATACTAAAGTTTCTGTGAGGGGACTCTGCCCTCTTACATTCCCACACAGGGCCCCACCTCCCACATACTACATAAATACTTTGCTGTTGTACTACACTGGAGATAGAAATTATATTTTGATTTCTGACGAAATCAAACTCTTTACTCTTTGGTTTAGATTATATTTTGTTTTGTGCTTTCAGTCTTGTAGGACTGTAAGCAGAGTATTACTAAACCTGTTTTTTGTATTTTTCAACAGCAGAACCCTTTGAGTTAAAACCATGTGATATTATACACAAAAACTTACATTTTTTTTTTGCTTAATGATGCATAGTGTGAAGAAAAGCAGAAAATGTCCTGGTGCTACTTAAGTTTTAAATAGGATGGAAACAGTGGAAGAATAACTACATTTCAAAAAGCTTATTTTATTAAAAAGTTCAAGTATCTACAATACTTTAATCTGTATCTACAATACTTTAATCCTAATAGCCTATCAAGTATTTTTTTTCAAAAAAGGAGTTATTTTTCCAGGAGATACATCTGATAACACAATACACAATGTTTCAGCAAAGCTGCATCTGCCAAACGTATTGCATTGCTGTTTCATAACAGTTTGAAAGGTCTGTGAGACTGCTTGTAGCAGGGGTTGGAATAATGGTTAAGGTCTTTGCCTCAAATATACAAGGTATAGGGTTTGATTCTGACTTCTGATTAGTGGCTAGGCTTGTAATAGTTTGCAGACAAATCCTAGTATTTACCTGTGGGCTATGGACTTAACTGTAAAACTGAGAAAAATAACAGAACATATTTCTTACTAACAGATCAACTTTCCTTTACAGTGACACTGCTAGCTATAAGAAGAATAAGGTAATGTCTTTACTTTGAAATAATTGAAGAAACTTTACTTTATTGTTACACAGTCATTAAAAAATCCTACTGAAATGTATTTGTGTTGACAATAGCCTTCTCATGGGGTCAAAATGCATTTTGAGGGGGGTTTGGGGCACAGACTTTCTAATAAATACTTCTCTGCAAAACTATACATATTATTGTTGAAAGACAATCAATCATGATTAGCAGAGAAGCATAAAAAAGAAAATACCTGAACAGTGCTAAGCTTTATTTGTATACAAAAATGAATTAACAGAAAATTCCTTTGCCTGCCTATATTTTCTTTTCATCTAAATGAGAGAGGCTTTAAAAAATATGTTGAAAGATAATATAGAGAGAAACAAATGCCACCAATGTTTTGGGAAAAGACAGAAGTGAAGTGATAGCTTTAAATGTAAGCATTTCAAATGTCAGAAAACTTATTGGACTGCTTTTCTGAAGCAGAGGAAAATATAGCACAACATACATGCAAAAAGGATAGAAAAAGCCTATGAATACCACATTACTGTAACTTCCTAGCAGAGTCTAGGTATTTCTAGGATAAAGCAAATTAAAACGGTCATGTATTACATTAATTCTAAATGAAAGTTGGACAGCTTCCAGTCAGGGTAAAGCATCCGATGAGGAGTCTGTAGTAATTATTGCAGAATAAGTTAAATTATTCTCCTTTTAGAGTAGGGTACAGTACAACACCCATTTCACAGCTACTTCTGGTGTACACTGTGCATTTTACAATGAAATTAAACTGCCTGCCATGTCTGAAAAGGAACCTTATCTTTATCCAAGGTGTCGAAAGCTGCCCAGCACTGGCTCATGTTTCTGCTATACTAAAAATACACAGGATGGCACTTTTTCAACTATTTAAGAGACAGATGTTGGACAGGAGGATTTACAGATTTCAGGATCCCAGAGGATATTTCCTCACTACTACCTTCTCCACATTCATTATGATACATGCTGGAGACAACAGGATTATGAATCCTCATCAAATGTGTCAGAAAACCTTTAGGCAACCACCACAAAACACCTGTTTTTGTCACACTGTTGTCATTTCATGCTATGTAATTAGTACAGTAAGAGGGATGGACAGGGATAGCTGGGCTGAGTGATCAATGTCCTCTTCTCCTTCACCTGACTGACTGTTCACTACATCCCAGCCTTGGGTTTGGTTTGTGAAGGCAGCCAGAGGTGTACCACTCTACCACACAAAGCTATGCAGTGCCATATGCTAAGGTGATTATTTCACAGCACACATGAGAGGATGCATGCAGATATACATGGACAACAAATATGTGGAAAAGTGTATGACAGTACCATGTGTGAACTGCATGAGAAAGGCAGGGAGAACATGCAATAGCATATGTGGGAAAATGTGTGCAACCATTATGTAAAAGCATATGTGACAGAACTTGGGAGGCATGCATTAAAGTATATGAGAGCATAAACAGCTGGAATATGTATAGGTACATATGGGGGACTGTGTAAGATGGTACACGTGACAGCATATGTGAGGGCATACAGAGACAGATATGTAATTATATATGGGAGTATTGGAAGAGCATATGTGGGACAATGTGAGAGATCACATGAAAGAAGCATACTTGGACACGGCTTCACATATGATGGCATAAAATGGGAAATACATGATGGCATATGTGGGGGATGTGCAAGAGCATATATGAAAGCATTCATGAGGGGTTACATGAGGGGGTATGTAACAGGTTATGTGGGAGTATGTATGACAGCATGTGTGGACCGGATGTGTGGGAAATGGTATACTGACAAATATGCGAGGATGTGTCAACATTGGGGGATGCTATGGTGCAGCATGTGTGGGTGGATATGTGCTCACTGTGGCATCACCACATGATACATATTACATGTGGAACAAGCTACATGATGCGTTAAAAGGATACACTTAATCGTCCACTGAGGAACCGGATGAGATGAATGCTGTGATTACCTGATCTATAATGATCCTCAACAACAGCCCTGTACAGTGGGATGTCTTCCACATTTGTTGTGAGAAGTGCATTTGCATGTACACCGTACACACACACACACACACACACACACACACACACACACACACACACACACACACACACACACACACACACAAACCAGCTGCAGCTGTTACAAGACTGGTGTTAGCCTCTTCATTTAGATAAAGAAGGGGGCGGGCTAGTCCACTAAGAAAAATGACGACTATATCAGCAAAACTATGCTAACATAAAAAATAAATCCTAAAAATAAAACTATTACATTAACTATCCTAATATGTCATTTTTTTTCGTTGAAACAGGACAATGTTCTATTTAAAAAGAAAGAATGCAGACTTTGTCCTCACCCAAGTAACAGTTTCTTCATCCTGCAGAAGTTATATGCAGTTTAACAATAAATCACACCATCTCTATGATAAATGAAGACTTACAAAACAAAGTGTCAGAGACAGTTAACAGCACTTGGGAGTGTCTTCTGTGGTCCTAAAAACTTTCTGAGAGTATTATTATTTGGTATGAAGTGCAACCTTATATACAAGTCATTGGTGACATAACGGGTTGTAATTACATTCTGCATGTGAAATAAAGTTACGCAGGTATGGGTTAAACTGGAGTACATCTAGTGGTCACTTTCATTTAAAGTCTTCTGGATCAAACTAACATTTTCCTTTCATTAAAGTTATGACTGTAATGTTTGCATTCCTTGCTATTTCTGTTTCTTTATTGCTCCTCAATGGAATATCACTCACAGCCCCTCCAATACGCCTGTGAGATGTGGTTCGTATACCATTACATGCTCAAAGGGCAATGCTGTCTCTGTGATGCAAAATGACTTGTAATACTTCAGTGACAGTGACAATGAACTACACATTTAAGATATACACCTCTAGTGCCTTGATTAAATAGTATTGTCACAGATTTTGACTGCAGTTTTTGGTTTGAGTTCATACTGTGCAACACTACAAATTAATAAACCATTTAACAAAGCCATATTATGTTAAAGCTATACAGACAGCTTATGACTGTGTTAATTTTGCCTCCCAGTAATCTTTTTAGGTAACTGAAAGTACTATCTGATCTTGGCATTCATCTCTATTTTAAAACAGAAATAATTTCTGAAACAAAACTTATTTTACTTCATTGGCATTTAGACTATTTTATTTCGACTCAGGCAGCCAATAAGCCTAATACTATCTTAATGAGTACAGCAGAGATTGCTTGTCATACAGGAGGGTGCCATGGGCACCTCTGTGCTATATAAAAAGGTGCACGCACTACAGATACAGCCGTGTGATGCACGTGAACACAAGAGGTTACACACATGCATACTCCCATTGATTACACCTAAAAATAAGTGCAGATTTTAATGAAGCCATGCATTGTTCACAAACTCTTGGCTAAGAACCCACTGCAAATGAATCATTTCTCAACATAGGCTGCACAATTACAGGATGAAAGGCTGATAAATGATAATTATTTCTACAGTATGCTATGATGGATGCATACAATAATTCAGTAAGTGGTTTCAAAGCACAGGCACTTATAAATGGTTAGCCGAATTCTGTTTTTACTGAAGCCTGCTTGCAATATAATGAAATGCATATTTTTTGTTGGAAAACCAAGTACCTTCTCTCCAAGAAATATGTTGCACCTCAGAGTGGAATAATTATATAGCAGGGTGAGGGTGCAGTAGTCCCTTCACCTGACAGCGATAATTTGATTTTTTGCTTGAGCTTAACCAGCCAGCTGTATTAATTTTTTGTGCAAGAGTGCACAGTTGATTGAAAAAGTGCCCTACACCTGTGCTTTGATGAATGAAGTAAAACAACCCCCTCCCCCCAAAGAAAATGCTAAGATCTTACAAAACAGTTTTCCCCTAATTGGAGTACTGTTAAAGTGAAATATATTTAATATAAAAAAGTGAATAATTTGAAGCATTTAATGTAGTGTTCTTTTGTTTTAAATATATATTTTACAAATATTGTCAGAACTGCACTACATAATGAATACATAGATCATTTAATTGTAGAACAAACTAAAAAAAAAACTACTGGTAAAATCATTTTATATCAGTGATTTTATAGCTGTGTCTGACAACCAATGAGTTTTCAGAAGTACTTATATTTTTCCAATCTAGTTTTCTAAATTTTTGCCACATTCAGTTTGAAGTTGAAATAGCAGCTGCTGGCTTGCCAGTTTTGGAGGTAAAATAACAACATTCAAATGCAAGGACACAGTCTGGCTGAAATACATTAATGTGTCTGAACTCACACAGACCATTTAATTTTGAATTTTCTTCTCTAAGGTATTTGCTAGCTCCTTCACCTTAAACATGAACTGTGCCTTTCCCTTTATTGTTAAGTTAAACCACAAGCAACGACATGCCCTTTTTTTCCAAATGAAAACTTCTAGTAGAGTTTAAGTTTCATTTCAAACCTAAAAGTATGTTTTAACTGCAGAAGCCAATTTTTGACATTATATGATCGTACAGAAGAATTGTATTTTGTTGTGAATTAGCTAGAAATCAAATACTGTTGTGTACTTCCATGTGAGACCCGGAAACAATGGTCATACTAAATTACTTCATTCTGTGGAAATCAAGCCTAAGCTAAAAACCCAGCTTTTTATCTTTCTTCATTTGCACAGTATGAAAGCAAAGCGAAATATGCAGTAAGTTAAGTGGCTTCATTTCAATCAAAATGAAACATATAATATAAAATGTGGCAGTGCTGTAAATACAAAAGGGAACACTGAAACATCAACCATGCCCTGTTCTTCACAGTTACTTAATACGCAGGTGCCAAAGTGGTAAGCAAGGACATAACCTAGCCTCCGAAGAACAAAAGAAAAAGAAAACAAATCTGAACACTGGCATGTATGTCACTGCAACACAGTTCTTGTGGCCAGGATAAGGAAGTTGTGTAAACAATCAATCCAGAAAGGCCAACATGGTGGCTTCTGCCATAATAAGATACTGATGATAATAATAATAATAATCATAACAACAATAATAATAATACTGTTTCCACAGAGTATCATTCCATAAATACTTCCTGTGCAAAGGAAATTACTACATTCTAGAGAAAAAAGTCAAGGCCTGCTGAGTTGAAGAACGTTACTATGGCACTTCTTTTGTCAGTGAGCTAGATGAAAAGTTGCTATAGAAGACGGGATAGGCAGTTTGCAACAGGAAGCCACCATTGTGTTGTTTATTGCACGCGACGGCAGTAATAGCCCAGAACTTTGCATTTCTCACACAGGTGTTGAGGATGCTCTTTGCTCTGATCGGATACATCCAAGCCATCTGGTTTTTCCAAGGGTCTCTATGGAAAAAATCAAAGAAGACATTACATATAACAAAGTGACTTGTGATAAAATATTTACATGTTGTATTTCTTTTACCACTGGATTTGCACTGCTTCTTTCTCAAATCAACTCTAATATAGCTAATTTTAGATAGCTTATTAACAGGCTGGCTTGCCAAGTTTGATAAGCCATCCCTGAAACTGCAGCTATAATGGGGTTTCCAAAGAATGACAGTTCCCAACTTGGACCCATAAAGTAAATTACACAGCCTCTCAAAAATATCAGGAAATTAAAATAGAAAAAGAAATACTGAAACTATGACTAATGCACACATATTTTAAGAGTTATGTTTTGTGTGTGTGTGTGTGTGTGTGTGTGTGTGTGTGTGTGTGTGTGTGTGTGTGTGTGTGTGTGTAGTTCCTTATCCTCCTACCCAGGAAAAATTGTGTATCTTTGCTTCCCTGACTACATATAACTACAAGGCACAGTTATACTAAAACCCATACCTAAAACTTCTCACGCAAGTTAAATACACCCTGCCAACAAACAACTCCCCTGCTCCGCAAGGGGGTGCCACAGTCAATTCCCCCATTAACATTCTCATTCACATCCATTTATCACACAATATTTCCAAAAAAATAAGTGACTGTCACACACTGACAAAATACCCATTCATATGGATATATCAACCAACAAAGCAGCATTCTTCCTCTTCCACTGTGTAAATTCCCTCTCTTAGCTATGTAAAAAAAAATCCCCAGCAAAGTAGAAATGGACAGAGAACTCAAAAGGTCATAGCACTTCCCAAATAACCTCTCTCAGCCGTAAGACGACATCCAAACACTGCATCACTGACACAGTATCCTCCTTCCCAGATGGGCTACATGAAGAAATGAATGCATATGTGAAGCTGTAAAAAAAGCGTGTTTATTTATATGCCAATAATCTGACATTTGCACAATTTGCCTCACTTGTACTTAATGTGCCACGGTCAGCTTTCTTCAGACAACAGTGATGCTTGGTTTTGAGATTAGACGTGACCATCATATGATAGCCCATGTGACCCAATTTCACACTTTAATGTCAAAGTTCTATTTAGAGAAAAAAAAGTTTCAAGCTTTATCCTCATTGAAAGTTTCAGCTGATTTCTTTATACCTCCATTTAAAAAAAAAACCTCTGGTCTAATTTAAGGAGGATGTAGCAGTAGAAGGTGGGAGTGGAACATACCATTACAACAGACTGACCTTTTATAAAGTGGCATGTTTCCTCAATGTTCAAAAAGGGACAGAACAGCAATGCTTATATGGAATGCTCTAAGTACAGAAGACACATACCCCATGACTTCAAGTTCAATTACAGCTAACAGGTTTTATAAAGAATTCAAAGCAGCTTTGATGGCTAGTGGTGCAGTCAGAGCTCTGGGGGGGGGGGGGGGTGAAGGGTACTACCTAGATCTCGATCATGTTTGATTTTCTAGAACTGAGGAAAAGCTGAAGCACTCCCTTTATGCCAACCTGGGAAGACAGAGGACAAAATACAGCAGTAAAGACTATAGCAGTAACAGAAAATGTTGGTATGGTATATTGAAGATTTACCCATGGTTGGTGTGGTTTAATCACAAGGGTGAAGCCTGAGTGATTAAATAAAACCAACCATGGTTAAATCTTAAATATACCACACCATGGAGTTGGTTATTGCTACTATACAATGACATTATTTAACAAAAAAAACCTTACTTTTCTTAAATAATGTCTTTGTATAATGCCTCCATGATGCCCTTCCACACTTTAACGGTATCCTGGGGCTTTTCTGATGTACTGCGCATGAGTATGGGACTTGTGTTCCCACGCTTACACAGTACATCAGTGCTGTGCAAAAAAAAGCAATGGAGAAAGGAAGATCTCCGTTCCTTTTTTTATTTTTATAAAAGAAAAAATAAACTGAGAGACTTTTAACATTTGGAAGAGTCGGACAGAGAAAATAAAAGGATAATCAGATAAGTTGCTTTAGTTTTGCAGAGCATACCTGACTATCCTCTTATTCTTCTCTGCACCATCTCCCTCGTTTGTTTGAGGTCTTTGGTTTTGTAAATTTACTCAATGAAGAAAGATAAGTAAAAATATTATGAGATATACTAATGGAAAAGTCTGGGTGACTGGACCTTTTTCCATTGGTATATTCTCGTATTTACAGTGGACACACTGGTTGGGCTGACCAATCAGCGTGCTGCTATTTGAAGATTACTGGCCAGTCAATGTATAATATCAGTTTGATCACAGTAGCACAGTGCAGGAACAGGACACTTGAGTTCAGCTGTGTTTCTACTCATTCAGTGCCATTTTATCATGCAGTGCAGCTGATTACAAGCCCCAATAACCAAACAATGGCATCCGTTTATTTATTTATTTTACTGAGTAGGAGATTACATGAGCATGGTGAAAGTGAAATTGTTAAATTACATATTACCAGCTCTTTCTCCTTCTTCATGCTTGTGTGCTCTTGGAGTTAGTACACGCACACACATGGTGTGTATATATATATATATATATATATATATATATATATATATATATATATAATGTATACGTACATATATACATTGCAGGGAGTGTAGGAGGGCTCTTTGGGTCTTTCGATAGCTGCACTGAGATTTATAGAGACATTCATACATGAATCACAGTAGTCTGTCTTGTAACTCTCATATAACCGCTGAAATGAAGTAAAAGAATTACCTCACTGCAAACCACCTCAAGATCTTCCGGAACACAGGTTTGCTATGGTGATGTCATACCAGTCCAAACCATTTGATTTCTTGCCATAGAACAACAAGCATAGTTCTCCGAAAGAGAACCAGGTCATGTCTATTAAGACGTCAATAAAGTTTTCCTAGAAAGCTTTTGGGCACTCTGCATAACACAGAATCGGACAACAAAATGTCATGTCAAGTTGAACGATGGATGAATGATATGGTGTGATGGACAATTATAAAGGCTGGTCACTCTAAAGAAGCAGAAGAGGATGGTGCTACAGTGGTGGATGAGGGGTTACAGTCTGACTTAACACACCCATCAGAGATACTAATGTGGACCTGGAATGTAACATTTTCCCTGTTGCTTAGTAACCAAGCTCACATGGTAGATGATACTGACATGCAGAAGCCGGAGGAACACCAATCAGCTTTGGAAGCAGAACTCACATGACTCTAAGCAAAGTGCGAGTTCCATAAGCATTTCCCATATATAAACCTCCAGGTCATAACGCTGTTGAGAACTCATTCTCTGAGACCTATGCAATGCACTTAGCTGAAAAGTCCAAGACTCTGTGGGATATTTTCATTGCAAATGTTAAACTTTGCAGTTAGTGTCATTTTTTCTCACTACTTGGAGATTTTCTGTCCCATCTTATGCAGGGTTTTTAACTGGCTGTCCTATACAGATCTCAGTTTGATCCTGACTCCCCCAACCTCACTTCCTACCCATTTGTCAGGCTGAGTAATTTACAACTATGCTTCTAGTTAAGCGAACATCCAACAATTACCCTGCTGTTAAAGTCTGCAAGTACTGCATACTTTTCAGCAGTTCTCAGAGTTTACCATCACATTACCACCTAAAACCAGACATTCACCTACTCACATTTTTGAGCTATTTTAAAACGTAAATGTTTAGACCCTGCAAATACTACTATGGAGCAACAAATAACCAGCATTTCAGCTGATGCACTTTACAACAACTAATAATCAAAAAAACTTGTTCTGTGCTGCTACCATATCACCCCCCTAAAGCAATTAGTAGCAAAGGTCAGAATCACAACTAGCACCAGTAACATTTTCTCACTAGCCTTCTGCATTGAGTTCTCTTTCACACCTTCTTCCCCCACACATGCCTTAGAAACTCTATAAAGGAATATGTATTACTATAAGATTGCAATAACTGTCTCCCACAGTGCTGCACCCTCCAACTTCCCTATTTGATAAAACAAACATTTCACCACATACAGTGGATATAAAAAGTTTACACACCCCTGTTAAAATGCCAGGTTGTGATATAAGAAAATGAGACCACAATAAATAAATTCAAAACTTTTCCTACCTTTAATGTGACCTATAATCTGTACAATTCAATTGAAAAACAAACAAATCTGTTAGGGGAAAAAATATAAAAAAAAAAAGTACAATAAGCTGGTTTCATAAGGGTGCATACCCTTAAACTAATTTTTGCTGAAGCATCTTTTGATTTAATTACAGCATTCAGTCTTCTTGGGCAGGAGTCTGGCACATCGTGACTTGGCAATATTTGCCCACTCTTCCTTGCAAAAGCGCTCCAAATCTGTCAGATTGTGAGGGCATCTGTTGTACACAGCCCTCTTCAGGTCACCCCACAGATTTTCCATTGGATTTAGGTCTGTGCTCTGGATGGGCCATTCCAAAATTTTAATTTTCTTCTGATGAAGCCATTCCTTTGTTGATTTGGATGTATGCTTGGGGTCATTGTTGTGTTGAAAGGTGAAAGTCCTCTTCATCTTCAGCTTTCTAGCAGACACCTGAAGGTTTTGGGCCAAAAGTGACTGGTATTTGGAACTGTTCATAATTCCCTCCACTTTGACTAAAGCCCCAGTTTCAGCTAAAGAAAAGCAACCCCAAAGCATGATACTGCCACCACTATGCTTCACCATGGGGATGGTGTTCTTCTAGTGATGCGAAGTGTTGTTTTTGCACTAAACGTACCTTTTGGAATTGTGGCCAAAACGTTCAACCTTGGTCTCATCAAACCATAACACATTTTTCCACGTGCTTTTGGGAGACTTGATGCATTGTTTTGCAAGTTTTAGCCCGGCCTGGATGTTTTTCTGTGTAAGAAAAGACTTCCGTCTTGCAACCCTATCCCATAGCCCAAACATATGAAAAATACGGGAGATTGTTGTCACATATAGTACACAACCAGTACTTGCCAGAAATTCCTGTAGCTCCTTCAGTGTTGCTGTAGGTTTCTTGGCAGCCTCCCTGACCAGTTTTCATCTTATCTTTTCATCAATTTTGGGGGGACCTCCAGTTCTTTGCAACGTTACTATTGTCCCATATTTTCTCCACTTTTTGATGACTGTCTTCACTGTGTTCCATGATATATCCAATGCCATGGAATTTTTTTTTGTACCCTTCGCCTGACTGATACCTTTCAACAATGAGATCCCCTTGATGCTTTGTAAGCTCTCTGTGAACCATGGCTTTTGCTGTAGCAGGCAACTGAGTAAATGTCAGGAAAATCCTAATAAGACAGCTGAATTTTATTTGGGGTTAATCAGAGTCTCTTCAATTGATGGCAGGTATGTACCCAAGAAGACTGAATGCTGTAATTAAATCAAAAAGTGCTTCAACAAATTATTAGTTTAAGGGTGTGCACACATGCAACCAGCTTATTGTACGTTTTTTTTTTATATTTTTCCCCCTAACAGATTTGTTTTTCAATTGAATTGCACAGGTTTTAGGTCACATTAAAGGGGAGAAAAGTTTTGAAATTATTTATTGTGGTCTCATTTTTTTATATCACAAAAAGCTGGCATTTTAACAGGGGTGTGTAAACTTTTTATATCCACTGTAATTCACTACACATCTTTCAACAGCCCTGCTCTAACTAAACTCTTGATCATAGCTATCTACCCCTGTCCCTCAACCCTGAAATTTCAGATGTTAATCTCTCTGACATAACAGACACGCTTGCAGTCAAGTTTTTACCAATTACGGCTTTCTGCTCTACCTTGCACTACTTTTCCTCACCTGTGTTATTTTAAGAACATTCTCTCTAAATGCATGCCCTATTTCTACCACCTTCCAGGACTAATAACTGGACCCCCCACAATTTCCCATAGCACAAAATGCTCATGTCATTTTATTAAAATATTTATATCACAAATTCATACTAAAGTCAAACTGCAGTACAATTAGTAACCATTTAAGCTCTGCTACCACAGACCACATATAGACTCCCAAAGTCCCAACTTTTCTTTACCACCCCCGACATAAGATTTGCTACAATTTCTCCCCACTCATGTTACATGGTCTCTTTCTCTCTCTTTTTCCCATTTACACACCATGTGGTACATTGGGCAAAAAGCACCTTTCAGCGGGTCATTCTTTCTACAGAAGTTATGAGGTTTATGGGCTCAGGTTGCAACCCAAAGTCCAAACCTCCTCCTTAGACAGTGCACCACACACATCTATATGCACAAACACTAAGGGCCACTTTAGAGTATCTATTCCACCTACTGCATGTCTTTGGAATATGGGAGGAAACCGGAGCACCTGGAGGAAACCCACACGAATGCAAGGATATGCAGACTCCACACAGAAGGCACACCAGCCGAGAACTGAACCAGAGAACCTCTTGCTGAGAGGTGACAATGCTAATCGCTATAATGTTAAGTGGTGACACATGTTAATCCAGAGCCCTATCCCATAAACATGTGTCTCACTGAGCAAATAACCAACTTTGCATGGATTACATCTTCATAACGTTTACTACCAAACCATTTAAAAAAAAAAAAAAAAAAAAAAGACGAAGGTGCCGAGGACCATTTTGCATCCAGTAATACTCCTATGCCATTACTGCCCCTACAGAACTTCTGTAAAACCTCATAGCTTTGTCTCAGAAATAAGCTCTCCAAATTACAACCTGTGTTCTGAGAGAAATGGGTAAGAGGCAAGAAATAAGCCACCCTATGCAAATAGAATTTGAGCTGCAACTTTGGTCAATGCCAGCCTCTCAAAAGAGAAGGTAAAGAATAACTTCTGATTACTTTAAAAATATCCGTAAACAAAGAATACTTCCGTCTATACTGGTCCTATACCTTTCTAGGCCAAACTTATCCTACGACAACTCTCTGCAAACATCACTTTAAAACTTTTTCGTCCTGAAATTAATTAATTTTGCCTAGTCCAGCTCGTAACACCTAGCACTCAATTACACAGACCTACCAACCCAGTATCCATGACTGATCTGAAACTAACTTCCTCTTCCAATAATGTCTATCCTGCAGGAACAATGAGTGATAACATAAGTGACCACTTCCCCATATCCACCCCTACAGTCAGCCAGAAATTTACTATGCTTTGTACTGGTCAATGAGACCTATGGCCTGAAATAATTTGATGTCCTTTCTCTATATAAACTGTTATATATCAAACTAACTGTCCCCATTTTAGTCATCCCAGACTTAAAACAACACAGAAGGCAATTTTGGTAAAACTGTTCTAGACATTATGTTCAAGTCAACTCCGTCAATAAAATGTAATATAAAATCCAAATAACTTTCATAGGTTAACAGCGGACTAAGAAAAGTCATGTCCCTTAGAATAGCATTTGGAAAGATTTTCCAGTCAACAAACTTCCTTCCCTGCAGCTCTACTATCATGGAAGAAATACATAAATAAACTTTCTAAAAAATGAAAACAATTACCTTAACACTTTAGAAAATGAGAACTTAACTGCCTGATCTTTTGACAAGCTTCTCTCTGTTGGAAACTCTTGCAACCGCAATGCAACAATTTCTCATACTTTCGTGACGTCTCATCTATCTCATCTCAAACAGGTTCTCCTTTCCACCTCACCCTCAGCAAAAAAAAAAAAAAAAAAAAATTCTCCAGGGAACCTCTTGTTGAAACCAATGTCCACCATCTTCTGATAAAAAGTAAAAGATGTAGGTGTTCTCTCATTTGATTGTAGTCCCCCAAATTCTTAAAACTGAAGCCTTAGTGCCAAACAGTACTCCACTTTTCAACCTGTACAGCCTCATAACCTGGAAGAAAATAATTGTACCAGTCTGAAAAACCTAAACTACAAGTCCATAATCTTCCCCACTTAATCATGCTGTGTGAAATCACCACAGACATTCACTTCATGCAACTTTAGTCCATGCACTCCTTCCCAGGATGCATTACATCCCAAGGATGGTCTTGACATTGCATTTTGGCAGTCATTAGCTCAGTTGTTTTATACCTAAACAATAAACCTGTTGCTGTGCTTTTCCGCAATCTCTCAAAAACTTTTAATACCATTATTTATAGCACAATTGTCGGCCACCTTCTAAGTATTAGTACTGAACATCAACATACCGATTGCTTCTGTATTTACCTTACCAACAAGACTCTGTACACTGAGTAACTGCATCCCCACCCCCTAAATTTGCATCAGTAAGGCATCCTGTAAGGACCAGCCCCTTGTCAACTGTCATTTTCACTTTTGGTAAGTGATATGTATAAATTATACTCCCCTATCTCTCTCTCCAATATGCTGATGACCCAGCAAGCATCTCTCATCTAATAAACATTTAACTCTTAACCTTATCATCCATAACGTACTTAATTTGCTTCAATACAGGTTAAAAGACCCTGGCCTAATTCTCAACACATCCAAAGCCAAGCTATTTATTCCTATCTCAAACCAAAATCAAATGTCAAAACTTTGTACACTTCATGTATTATATGTAACTAAAATCAGTCATTCCACTTAAAAAGCCGTTGGGCATAATTGTTTATGGCAACCTAAAACTTTGTGCTCACATTAAAAACTCCACAGCAAAAGTAAACCCACAACTTGATTCATTTTATCATGCAAAAAATGACCTTCTACACCACTTGATTTCAATCTTAGCCTTCAGCCTTCTATTACCAAAAATGCTGCATGGCCTGCCAGTTTACAGTAAGCATGCATCCCCTTCATTTTTCCTATTAACATCCACCTATCACAAATCATCCAATCTGTTACTCTCTCCTCATTTGGTATTCATCACTGCATCACCTGGAAATCACCTTAAGAAGCATTCCTTACAGCAAAATTTCAAGGAGCCCAAGTTACTCTAGCCCAAAAATTGTTCCAGTCCAACTTTTGCCATACCCAATTCTTATCTATCACTACTCCACAGAAAGCAGTCCTAACCCAAGGTTCTTCCAAACTATGCAATATACTCCATCTAACCTTCACAATTGCACAGCATCTCTTATCGTATGCAAATTCACTAGTAACTTGTCACCTTAAATTGCCTCTGCTTCAGACTGATGTCCACCTGTTACATACAGTTTGCTGAAGCCTTCACTCTTCAAACATCTCTCTCATCAGGTCATCGTTCATCTCATCTTCTTGGTGACCCCATGACCCCGTGTTTCGGAATTCTTCTCTCACCATCTTTCCATTATGCGCTGTGTAACCACCAGTGTTGTTAGATTTGCTCCATTACCCCTTCCACCCTCCACATTCCATTTGTCAAATTATTATTTATATTCACTAATATTATTTTATTTGCCCACATCTGTTACAGTTATTGTCCAGTTAGTATCAGGGATTAACTTGTTAATTAGATGAGGTACAACCTACTATATATGTACTCATTTTATGCCTGAACTTTCATACCCTGTTATACACCTTTGTATTTATTGCCTGTAGTTTGCATAATCTGCTAGGTTTGCCTTTTTTATTGCCTGTAATCACAACACATAACATTTATTTACTGTAACTGTACTTCCTGCATTGAGGAACTCTGTTCCCTGGGTCTCCAATAAGAAAAAGGATCCTGTTGAGTTGAACATCACAGTTAAAATAAGATAAAGTAAAGCAGCAATATAAGATTCACCGAAAGACATTTTTGACAAACTATCTCTTCTTAAGAAATTTGGCTACCCCCTGCATTGCCTCTCACTCTGCACCAACACACACATACACAAGCACCATTTTTAGGGAAGAAAACTGCAATAGTCAGTAAATTTTCATTACAGAGTTGATTCATTTTGAAATGAACACATTACTGTCATTTTTCACATATTTTGATTTTACTTTGTGTGTATCTTACTTAATTTGCTTCCCATGTCATAAGGATAGATACAGCTCATTCCAAGATGGCTGCACATCAAGTAACATCTTAACTTCAGCTCTCCCACTGTGAAAACAGAAACACAGCAGGGACAGTGCACTCATTTTGTGGGTAAATTTTAGTAACTGACTAGTATGTACACTGTGTGGATGCCAGCTGCCAGCAAAAAAGAAATTCAGAGAACCTGAATGAAAATCAATCGCAAAAGGTGAAGAAAAACACTGACTGGGAAGAATTCTGCAGCTGTTCAGTAAAAAGCAGTGGAAGCTCCAGCTTTGGTGCAAGACATGACTTCCAGTAACCTAGAGGAAAAAAAATAAGTCAAACACAGTTAGAGCTGATTAAAATAAGCAAAACACTGATGGGAGTATATCAACTCAAATTATAAAAGGCTGGATAAAAAGGAAGAAGTTTTAAACAGATATTCAGACGAGGTGATAAAAAGTACAGCTGTGTACACTTATCATAAATGTAGATGTTCGAGTGTATTCACTGTTGCAGTCATTACATCAGGGGTATCTGCTTGCAGGTAGCCCTCTGTCAGCCTGATTAACAAAGTCTTGGGTCCTGCGTCGGTTGCTGTCCCTTCTTCCATGATGTCAGGTCATCAGGGGTATAAAACATGCAGCCGACGCCATTACATCAGTTTTTCTTGCCCCAGATGTCAGGTGCTCCCCTAATGGGAAGCAATTAAATATAAAAGCACAAAGATATTCCTCCAACAAAAAAGCAAACACATCAAAAAGGCTTTTAAGCATAGTAAAGGAAAGTAGAGGTATAGCCAAAAGAAGTTAGGGGGCTGGAGGGAGGGTAACCAGGACTGCAACAGTGAATACACTCGAACATCTATATTTATGGTAAGTGTACACAACTGTACTATGTTCTTCGTGTTTCACTGTTGCAGTCATTACATTTGGGTAGATTCCCAAAGCTATGGTTGGGAGGAGGAATTTAGATAGCATTAGGGCCGGCTATAAGGCCCTGCAAGACTGCAGTGGCAAAAGCCAGCTCTGGATTTAGAGAAAATTGGCAAATGATAATGCTTGGTGAAAGTATGTACAGAACTCCAGGTAGCAGCTTCTAGGATGTCCCTGGTAGGGACGCCTCTGAGAAAGGCTGTAGAGGTAGATGCAGCCCTGGTGGAGTGAGATCTGATCCCCTGAGGGATAGATTTTCCATGGTGCTTATAGCAGAAATAAATGCAATGGCTTATCCATTTAGTAATGGTTTGCTTTGAAATAGCCTTAACCTCTGCCCCTGCAGCAAATGCCACCAGCAGTTGTTCAGATTTCCTTTGAGGTTTAGTCCGGTCCAAGTAGAACCTAAGTTGTCTGCGCACATCTAAGGAATGCAGTATCCATTCCCCTTTCTTCTGTGGAAGAAGGTTGGCAAATGAAAGGACTAGATACCACCTTTAGGCATGAAGGATGGATTGGTTCTGAGGGACACCCTATCCTCATTGAAAGATGATGAAAGGCTCCACTGCCATACGGGCCTGTAATTCAGATACCCTTCTAGCTGAAGTGATTGCTAAAAGGAAAGCTGTTTTCCAAGAAAGAAATTTTAAGTCTGCAGTAGCAGTTGGCTCGAAAGGAGGTAGAGTGAGTTTCTCCAAGACAAAGTTAAGGTCCCAGGCTGGGGTTGGAGCTCTCCTGGGTGGTCTCAAATTTTTGGCTCCTCTGAGGAACTGCTTGAGCAGTGGATGAAAGAAGAGGGGAGGTTCTGTGTTATAATGAGCTGAAATGGCTGAGGTGTGGATTTTAATGGAGGAAAAAGACAGGCCCTTGTGAAGCATCTCAGTCAAGTATTGTAAAATCAGAGGTAAATTGGGTGCTGCTGTGCTCATCCCTTGAGATTGGTTCCAGGCACAAAATCGTTTCCATTTTTCAGGATAAGATTTTCTAGTACTAGGCCTCCTTGCCTCTAAAATGACATCCATCTCAGGTTTGCTGAGGGATGGTAAAGGATAGATTAAGTAATTAGCCAGGCTGCAAGGTTCAGTGTTAGAAGCTGAGGGTGCAGAATCTGGTTCTCCTGCTGAGACAGCAGGGAAGGAGTCTGAGGCAGGTGCCATGGAGATAACCATGACACACTGCGCAGGAGGGGGGTACCAGTGTGGGCACGGCCAGTCTGGAGCAATAAAAATCATCCTTGGTTTGTCCTGTTTGATTTTTAGTAGTACTTTGGAGAACAGAGGCTGAGGGGGGAAGGCATAGACTGATAGGTTTTTCCAGCTGAAGGACAGAGCTTCCATTTTTCCAGGCTTGTTTGCGGGGAGTCTTTGTGCAAAATTTGCCCAATTGGTAGTTCTGGGAAGAGGCAAACAGGTCTATATCTGGGCTCCCCCATTTGCTTGTCAACATGTTGAAAATCCTTGGTTCCAGTTTCCACTCATGTGGGTCCATGAGGTTTCTGCTTAGTCCGTATGCCAGTGTATTTAATTTTCTTGGCAGGAATTGAGCTTGTAGGTGCACTTGGTAGCTCAAGGCTGTGTTCCACAGTTCCACGGCTAGTCTGCAGAGGGGGTAAGAATGTGTACCCCCCTGCTTATGTACCACATAACAGTGCTGTTGTCTGTCTTTACCATTAGCTGTCCTGGAAGAATGTGGTCCTTGAAGGCCGTCAGAGCATTCTGTATAGCTAACATTTCTTTTTGATTGATATGCAGGTGCATTTGACTTGGGTTCCATTTGCCCTGAATGCACTTCCCTGCCAGGTGAGCCCCCCTCATGCATAGTCTGATGCATCTGTTGTTAGGGTTTGGGCGGCAGGGGTTGGTGTGAAAGGTAGTCCCTTGTTTTGGTGGCAGGCCTCTGCCCACCAAAGGAACTCTAGGTGTAGACGAGGTATGACAGGAATCATTGTTTCCAGGTCTTGAGAATGTTGACACCATAGGCTTTTTAGATACCACTGTAGTTTCCTCATATGCAGTCTTGCATATGGAATTAGAAGAATGCAGGAGGCCATGAACCCCAAGGCTTGCAGTATTTGTCTTGCAGATAGCAGGGTTTTTGTGGCCACTTGTTTGAAGTAGGTTGTCAAATGAATTTGTTTCTCTGGCGTGAGGTAAGCCATCTGGGAAGTTGTATTCAAGCTTGCTCCCAGGAATATAATCTGTTGACAGGGTACCAGGTATGATTCCTTTTCGTTTATGGTGTACCCCAGACAAGTTAGAACCCTTTGCACAAATGCCAGACTATTCAAAAGTATGTCCTGGCTTTCTGCCTGAATTGGACAACTGTCCAGGTATGAGTATATTTGAATATTTCTTTGCCTGCAAAATGCAATAACTGGAGCTAGGCACTTTGTGAATACCCTGGGACTGAAACCTGGGTTTTTTGCTGTGTCTGGTTTGGCTTGAGAAGACCTGGAAGGGGCTGGAAAGGACCAATTCTTAGAGAGCCAGTGCCTACTAAATCTAGGAGGCTGAACTTGTAAAAAAATCTTTAACAGTTTGCAGAGTTTTAGCTTTATTTTCCATCTTTTTAAGAACTTCCTCAGCCTTGTTGCCAAACAGGCGGTCCTAATTTAAAGGAGCATCCAACAATTTAACTTTAACATGAGCAGGCAAAGATTGCTCCTTAAGCCAGGCATGCCTTCTGAGCACAGACCCAGTAACAGCAGCCCTGCAAGAGGCCTCTAATGAATCAAAACCACATTGCAAAATATGTTTTCCAACTTGTTCAGCAGAATGCATTAAATCCTGTAATTCTTTATTTTCCACAGAGTCAGGAATCAACATCATTTTCTGTTTAAGCAGTCCAATAATAGGTTGCTGATACTTTAACATATGAAACTGGCAGTTTAAAGCCCTAATGGCCAAGGTTGCAGAAGTGTAAACCTTCTTACCCCATCTATTCAGCGCCCTGGAGTCTCTATCAGAACGGGTAGGATTTTTAGCAGTAGAAGCCTTAATGCCTTTGGGACCCTGTGAAATAGTCTCTGGATCTGCAATAGAATTTTTAAAAAGGAACTTGTGAGACTCAGGGACCTGTAGTATCTGTCAGGTTTTCTGGGAGCAGGAGGCAGGGAATCTGGGGCCAAACTAGATTCCGAAAAAGCATCATCAACAATGTCTAGTACAGGAGGAATAGCTAAAGGCCTATGCAGAGGTAGGAGAAGGAAATCCCTAAGCCTCTTTTTTGAATCAGAAAAAATCCTGGCTTTCCCAGTGGAAATGCTCCCTTAGATTATGTGAAACATCCTCAGGAGGGAAGCAGAGGGAATGGAGTCCTCTGCATCAGAATCTTCATAAGTAGATAAGGGCAAATCCAGATCATCAGAAGAATCAGAAAAAACAAAATCCCGATCAGAAGATTCATAATCAACTTCAGTCCTAGGCCTCTTAGAAGGGGGAGGGGGATTGGCTACCCCTGATTAGAGTTATTAGATCTTCAGCCATTCCTAGCATTTGTTTTTTAGGTATAGAGGCCTGAGCATGTGGCCTGGGCATCCGTTTTTTAGGCATGGATCGAGATTTAGGCCTAAGTAAAGAAGGAGGCATCCGTTTAATATGCAAGTCCATAGGCCTGAATACACCCTCAGAAGCCGGTGCCTGCGCAGTGGCTCCGGACCCATCCAAGGTAGAGACATCCGCGGGTTTCATAGTTGAAGCATTTCGCGGCATACCGGACTCCAAATGGGTCTCAGTAGAGGCCTGCGAATCAGAAGTAGCGGGTATCAGGGGCTGTGAAAGCACCTCACTGACTACCGGCGAACTGGCGACTGGCTTAGGAGAAGCGTTGTCGGCAATTTTGGACCTCAGAGGCCTTCTCTGTCTTTAGCTTTGCATTTTTTCAGAATCCCGGTAGTCGGATTGCTAACCGACAACATTTCTGGATAATTAAACCGAGAACCGAAATATTTAGAGGCAAAAATATACCGACGACTATAGTGCACTGATTAAATAAAGCACAAAACCGACAGCAAGGTATGTCGTGGTCAGGGCAAAGGCAAGGAATACAGTATGAATGAAAACCTTTATGAGGTATTTGCTTTCCACAATTAATGCAATTATTAACTTTTACTGACATCGGTAAGGAGCAAGAAAAAGTTTCCCCAACAGGGTACTTAGCTTTAGTTGAAGACTTCAGTTCTGAAACTCAAAAATGAAAATTTCATGAGTCGGCTGACTGGCACTTGTGAACTGCTTCTGCTTCAGGCACCGCACGGCAAGAAAGACTGATGTAATGGTGTCGGGTGCACGTTTTATACCCCTGATGACCTGACGTCATGGAAGGGACAGCAACCAACGCAGGACCCAAGACTTTGTTAATCAGGCCAACTGAGGGCTACCTGCAAGCAGATAACCCTGATGTAATGACTGCAACAGTGAAACACGAAGAACATCTGCAAAAAGCAAAGGCTGAAATGTAGAAAAGGCTGACTGAATATGACACTGCTCAAGAAGTGATGCTTCAAAAAAAAAAAATAATAGAATTAAAGGACAGAGCACACAGGGAAAACCAGAGATTTTCTGCTGTACCAGAGAAGCTGGAAGGAACAGACTGTACTAATTTTATGAAAGCACAAATAAGCAACTGGGCTGGTATTTCACAGCAGGAGTTAATTGAAAGGGCACATTGTGTGTATGCGCCAAACCTGGCTTTGAGAAAGCAACCTAGACCTTTAATAATAAAGATGCAATCCTACCAACAGAAGGAGATGATTCTGACAAAACTGTGTCAGAAGGAGAAAGTACTAAAAGTAGGATACAGTAGAGTGTTTGTGGAAAATGATTACTCACTGAACACCAGGCAGAAGAGAAGTACATTTATTCCACTAAGCAGGGAATGTCAAGAAACAGGCATGGAATTCAAACTGCTGTATTCAGCTATCTTCAGAATATTCTTTCCTGGGGTGGGGGTTTTTTTTTTTTGATGCAGAACATGCTAAGGAGGAAATACAAAAAAGTCTGTCCAACAAAAAATGAGCTGGGAAACAGGAGATTCTCCTTGGTCTTCTGGTAATAAAGACCAGAGAGAGACTGTACAACTGTAACCTTTTCCAATGTTTCAAAGGAAAATGTTTGAGAGACAGAAAACAGCACAAGAGTTGACAAGAAGAAACAAGAGTATGCTGGAAAGGAAGGAGAGACTGGATTTGGAAGATGAAGATAAACAGGAATAAAAAGTCTTTTGGCTTTTCCCGGTTAGGGGTCGCCACAGCAGAAGCCCGGTCCACTAATGATTGGCAGTAGATTTTTATGGTGCCGAGTTGCCAGCCCAATGCCCGACCTTCAAGGAAAGCACACCCATTCATGCACGCACCTACCTGCATGTCTTTAAACGTCACTCAACCAAAACAGGAATAAAACCAGCAATTTGGAAATTGTCAAATAAATATGGGATTATAAAGCATTAACTGTATTTTTGAAAGATGACAGAATAAGAAAACCTGGCAATATTGAATTCTTTAGACTTTGTGTTGAACTTACAGGGGACTCCAAAGCATAAGCAATACTTCATGTCATTAATGTTTGGAGAAACTCTTAGAAGAGCGGAAGAGGAAAAGGAAAGTGTTAAATAAAACAAACTTTTGTTTTAACCGTAATATTTGTACAGTGCATATCTGCATGTTGTAACGTTTTTTTCCTTTTCTCTTTCTCCTTATTCAGTTTTAAGAAACATAGACATTGCAATGTAAAAAAAAGAAGAGGAAGAAAAAGAAAAGTGTGTTCAAAAGAGTATGATACAAGAAACATGATGTGCTTTTCCTCATTCTTGCATAGGTGAATGACTGGATTAAGGCTCTTGGTTTTATTTAGTAATAAGTTTTAAGAGAATGCAAAAAAGTAAAAAAAGAACACTGAACAAAACCAAGCTCTCTTCTAACAAATAAATAAATAAATTAAATACTTGTAGAAGCAACTCTGTATCTGGTTCCCATGTAGCCATGGAGGCAATGTGATAAAGAGAAATAAAAATAGAATATTTCTTTCTTTTAATTGCTTTCTTTCAATGGCTAAGAGATCATGTTTTCTGAAAGCATGTGTTTTCTCACTCTGGGAGAGCAATGAAGAGATGACAAAACAAGACTGCACTTAGTAGAAGCACAGGCTGTACCATGCTTCTTAACATGGATAACTTCCTTTTACGTTAACCCAAGTCTATAAGTGTCGATGTCAGTTTGTGACAACTGCTCCTATTAGGAAGGTAAAACTCCAATATTTGGAGATGTACATAGTTTTGTGTATTAATATTAAGTTAATAGTTTTTTAGGGGTGTATTTGTTTTTTTGTATGAGGACTTTCAATAAAACAAAACATTTTGTAAGATGCAGTTGAAATGGATATGACAAGAAACAACTGTATAAAAGGTCAACCTACCAGTGTGTGCATGTAACACAAATGCTGGAACTAGATACTTAACAAAAAAGGTGTTACAAATAAAATGTGGGAATAATAACTTTAATGACCCTTTTGATATTATCTTTAAATGTTAATGGTCTTGCAGATATATACAAAAGAGAAAGAGTAGTGAACTATATGAAAAAATGTAGTGTGCAAACAGCTATGCTAGGGGAGACAGATTTGGAAAGAACTTTACATGTGAATTTGAGAAAGAAAGGTTTTCAAGGTGGCTCTTTAGTGGAATACTCGAGACAAAAGAAAAGAGGATTACTTACATTAATTGCAAGAGGAGCTCCTATAGTGACAGAAGAGGATAAAAGATAATAATGCTAGACATGTAGTAGTAATGGGCTACTGGCAAGGGAAGATGACTACACTGGCATGCATTTATATTCCACCTAAAACATCTATAATGGAACCTAAGAAAAGTTTAGGAGAAATAATCAGTTTTCAGCAAGGAATATCACTTATAGGTGGGGACTCAAATTTAATTTGCAGCAGTGAAGATGTGTTTGGGGAGGGCGTCCAGAAGGGAAAATATAACAAAGGAGGGTAGATTTTTGAAGCCATGCACTCTGCAGACAAGACCGGAATAGCTGGTCAAGAGGAGAAGGTCAACACTTGCACCACACTACATGGAACAAATAGCCCTCCAGAACACACAGCAGCACTGTCTTCACATAAAAACACAAACCACACACCCACCTTCACAGAGGCTCTCAATAAAAATCTACACAAACAGCAGAGACCTCCAAAGGCAGAAACACACTCGACCATCACAACACAACACTAATCATGAGACACAACTCTCCTAAACAGTGTGCACTCAACCAAAGTCCCTAAGGCAAAACAACATGCCCAGCACACTAGTCATAGGTGACTCGATAGTGAGGCACACTGATGTTCCACTCACTAGGCTGAATAAGGAGAAAGTAACAGTCCGCTGCCTGTCAAGTGACAGGATCCACCACATAAGGCACACACTGTCCCTCAACAACAGGTACAAATATGACTCTGCCATTGTACATGTGGGTGTGAACGATCTGAGACGTACCTCCCTGGACTACATGAAGAGACATGGAGGAGCTCTTGGATTATGTAGCCAAGACGGGCATGACCCTAGCCCTGAGCAGCCTCCTACCATCACCCAGAATGATATCACAGTACAAGCAAAAAATGATTGATTTCAACAATTGACTAAGTTTCTGGTGTCATTCTAAGGGGATCCAGTATCTGTCTACCTGCCTGGGATGACATAATTAACAGACCTAGATGCTTTGCCAGAGATGGCCTGCATCTGTCACCCCTGGGCTTCTGGACACTAGCCAAGACTCTTGCCACCACTAGAGTGCCTTTTTTAGGCGGTGTTCCAAAGACCAAATTACCACTGTAACAGTTACAAATAAATGCAATCTGAGGCTCATGCTGCTCAATGCTAGAAGTCTAAATCTCAAAATGCACTCACTCGAAGAACTCCTTAAAATGGAGAACATCGACATTTGTGCTGTGACAGAGACCTGGTTCAAGGCAGCAGATAGCATCCCTGCACTACCAGGCTATAACTCATCCCACACCTTTTGGCCCCAGAACTTGGACTGAAGCTCCAAAGGTGGTGGTGATTCCATATTCATAAAGGAAGCACACACCTCCAGACTGGTAGCCCAACATGATGCATCAGAGATACTTCAGGTGCAACTAACATTGGGTAAGACAGCAATTCAGGTTGTAGTCTGCTACAGGTCCCCAACCATGACCCAAGACTCACACTCCATGTTCCTAAGCACCCTAGGGAACATTAGGGTCGAACCTAACACTCACACTGGGCGACTTCAACTACCCCTCCATTAACTGAGAAAACTACTCATGTACCAATACACTTGCCCAACGTTTCCTGGAATTCATTAATTCCAATGCCCTGGACCAGCTCATTCTTACCCCCACTAGAGGTAGCAACATCCTTGACCTGGTCATTACTAACATGGGTGACCATTGCTCTGTACCAATAGTCAACTCCTCCCTGGTTAGATCTGACTACAAACTAATCACCTTGGAAATCCACATACCTCCCACCCCCCGCAAATGTAACCACCATGAAAAACTTCTCCAAAGCTAATGGTCTCCTAAAAACAGAGGTGGCTAACTTCACAGTACCCATGCAATTGGAGAACAGCTGTGTGACCACCGAATGCTACACTAATGCCCCGTACCAACACGTACACAAATGCATGGATCTCGCCATACCCAACAGAACCAAGACACTCTCCTCCAAAAAAAGGAAGCCAATCTGGTGGTCCCCTGCCATAAACAAACTCTGCAACAGGAGGAGGAAACTGATGAGAAATAAAGTGAAGTCCCGAAACTGGAAAAACTCCCTTACCAGCTTTAACAAAAAGGTGAGATCCCTCATCAAATCCTCTAAAGCTAGCTATGAAAACAGAATTGCATCAGATAGTAAAGAGAATCACAAGGCCTTATATATTTATGAAAAGAATCTCCACAGCAATACCCAGATTTGCTCAGAGCTGTTGCACAATGGCACCTCCTACACCGAGCCAACAGATATTGCCAATATACTGGGCAACAGATTCAGTGCCAGCTTCACCCCTTTCTCCCCCACCAAAGGACCAATCACAATACCAGTAGATTGCCAGGCACCCAGTATTACTGCTACACAGGTTAAAACAGCACTGTTCAAGGCCAAGAATACAGCTTCTATGGGACCTGACAATATCCCTGGCTGTGTTCTACATGAACTACAGAGTGAACTGGCACCTCACCTGTGTGCCCTATTCAATCACAGCCTCACCTCAGGTTTGTCCCTACCAAATGGCACACTGCTACAGTCATCCCTCTCAACAAAGGAGAAGCAACTACAGACCCTGGGAACTATCGCCCCATTAGCCTGACAAGTCTGATATGCAAAGCTATGGAACACATCATCATGGACCTAATAAATAAAGATATAGGGAACCTTCTAACTCTGGATCCCACACAGTTTGGTTTTGTGAAGGGTAGATCATGCCTGCTCAACCTGGTCAACTTCTTTGAGTCAGTCACCAGAGCTGTGGATGAAGGCAAGGTGGTTCATACAGCCTACCTTGATCTGGCCAAGGCCTTTGATACCATTCCCCAATCAGGAATCATAGAAAAACTCACTAAGCTAGGCATCAACCCCAATATCACTAGGTGGCATGCAAACTGGCTCACAGATAGAACCCACAGTGTGAAAGTAGCTGACTCCAAGTCAGACTGTTGACCAGTCACGAGTGGGGTCCCACAGGGTTCGGTCCTGGGTCCTCTCCTGTTTGGTATCTACTTCTCTAAAGTCCAGGCCAACATGAAGGAACTCTTGACTGACAAAGTTCGCTGACGATTGCAAGTTGGGAGCCACAATTAACTCTCCAAGTGATGATGACATCCTACACAAAGGCCTCACTGAGACCAATAACTGGTGTCAGAACCATGGCCTTAAGCTCAATGCCAAAAAATGTGTTGTCATCCCCTTTGGGAAAAACCCAGTTCCCATGAATTACCACATCGATGGTAGTCCACTGAAGACAGAAGGCGTCATAAGAGATCTGGAAACACAGGTTGACAGCAACCTCTCATTTGAGCACCACATTGCCACCGTGGTCAGAAAGTCCTTCTATGTGGCACATCTCATTACTATGGGTTTTGCATCCAGGAAGAAATAGGTCATTGTCTCCCTCTACTCTTCCCTCATTAGGCCAATCATCGAGTACAATGCCCCATTTGAGATGTACCTCACTAGACACCTAGAACAAATGAAGAGGCCACAAAAATACCTCACAAAGAGGATCTTAGGCCTTAAACACTTGTCCTATATGGACAGACTCAAAAAAACTCCAACTATTCTCTGTCTCATATCGCCTACTTAGAGGTGATCTCTGCTTGACTTACAAAACCATGTCTGACCCAGCTCTATTAGAAATGCTACATCTAAAGAAATCCCAATCCCTCCACACTACACGCTCCAGAGACCTCAACCTTATTACCACAATCAACAGAACAAGCTGGAGGGACAGGTTCATAACTGCCCATGCTATGGAACAGACTTCCCATACATGTCAAGCAGAGCACCTCGCTGACCCTCCAAGAGAAATCTTGATGAGTGGATGGGAAATAGAAAATTCACCCCGGGATCACTCCAGTGGCTCTGCTTGACAGAGGCACTGGGAACTAAGGTCAGATGGCAAGATGCCAGGGTACTCCTTTGGGCTAGGCTTGTAAAGGCTCCAGGGCCATTAGCCTAGTACACACCTATGAACCTATAAGAAATTTATGAAAATATTTGGAATGAAATATATTAATTCAGTAGCAGGAGTTTGGAGTGAATTTACATATTATACCCCAAGATACAAAGACTGTGCTAGGCTAGACAGAACTTACATTTGACAGGAACATGTGTATTTAATTGTAGGTTTTGGTATGTATTCAATGACTATTTCAGATCATGCACCGATAACTGCAATAAAAATGCAGGGTAATGAAATAAAAAATGAGACTCTGGCACTTTCCCACCTTTCTGTTGAAAAGTGAGGAATTTAAGGAATGGGTAGTGGAAATTATTCTGCAGCTATTACAGAAGGCAGACATTTATTTTGAAAATATAGCTAGGGAGTGGGATAAAATTACAGTGGAAATAAAAAAAAAAGAGAGATGTTTAAGTAGCAACACAAATATTTAGAAGGACTGACAAATGTTAAAGTATTGCAGAATAGAGGGAATCTCACAGAACAAGAGGAGGAGCAAATGCAGAGTGCTAAGCAGAAAATAAAAGATTACCTTGATAATATGCATGAGTTTAGAAAGATTGCTGTTAAGCAACTGTTTTTTGATAATAATGCCAGGGCACAAAAACATTTAGCACAATGACTCAGGCAACAGAAAGTAGAAAGGGTTGTCGCCAAGCTTAGGGAGCCTATAACAAAGGAAGATAAGATATCTTGTAGAAGTAATATAAATATTTTGGAAATTTTATGAAAGTCTGTATAAAGCAGAGAAATATGTAAATCAAGAAAAGCTACAAATGGAAATTTTTATTGAAGAATTAAATATGCCAAGGTTAGAGGTAGCTGAGGCTCAATTGCTAACAGGATAGGAGGAGATGCGATAAAAATGGTGAGGTATAACCAATCTACAGGAAAGTCCCCAGGAACAGATGATATTGCTGTGGACATTTGGAAGCTAGGAGGGAAAAAAACTGATAAAAATCTGGAAGGTTTTGTTTAACAGTATTTTAAGAGAAGCACCAACATCCTGGAAGAAAGCAGTGGTGGCGGTAATACCTAAAGGAGGTAAAGACTGATAGATCCAGCTTCATACAGGCCCATTTCATTCCAAAACCATGACTACAAAGTGTTTGTCTATAATGGCTAAAATAATGGCAGAGGTGATGCCAAAACTGATGGACACAAATCAATGGTTTTGTGGAGGGGAGGCAAATATTTGATGACACTAACAGAACACTGATGATTGATAGGGAAGCTGAATATAAGAAAATGCCACTGTTGTTGGTGGGTCTTGATGCAGAGAAAGCATTTGACAGAGTAAGACGGGAGTTTATGATCAGGCCAATGGAGGCATTTGCATACCCTGATAAAATTATAAGGTTGATTAGGAGGATATATGAGGAATCAAAGGCAAAAATTAAAGTGGGTAGGTTCCTCTCTGCTAATTTCTGTCTGAGCGGAGGAACCAGGCAGGGGTGTCTTCTTTTCCCTTTCTTATTTGCACTACATTTAGAACCACTGACAAAGAAAACAGACTCAGAAGTTGAAGGATATAACTGATATGGTAGTCAAGAAAAGCTGGCTCTGTCTGTAGATGATATTTTTTACCCATTAAAACCATAAAGGGACATTTTAGTGTTGTGGAACATTTTGAGGCAGTTTCAAATCTTTTCAGGATACAAAATTAATTTAGGTAAAACAAAGGCAATAGCTGAACATTGATTTGAATTGATTTAGCAATATCCATATTTATAGGGTCATGATAAAATGAAGTAATTAGTATACAATTAAAATGATTCTAGTGGGACAGCTAAGGATACAAAAAACTGAGAAGTTGGAAGCTCTGTTATATGGATATGGCTAGCAAGACACAAGCAGTTAAAATGTTTTTAGTCCCTTTAGTTTTATACTCAGGTCAGGTATATTTTTATCAACAAAAGTAGTTGTGGATAGCTATTAATAAAGAGTTGAAGGACTTTATCTGGGAGGAGAAGACTGCAAGAGTCAAGTGGGATAAGCTGATTCTACCAATAGAAAAAGGTGGATTGCAATTACCAGATTTGACGGGGTATTTCAGAGCAATGCAGTTAAGACTCCTGTACATAGTACAAGCAGAAATCGATAATTCAAAGTGGGAAAGGATGATGATGATGATGAAACAGGAGGAAGCTCAAGAAACAAGGAGATAATGGGATTTTGGGTGCAGATCCTTAAGGAAAATAACAATTACCGTGCAGAATGTTATATTCATAAAGTAGCAGAAAGTATCGGAAGAACTAAGCCAACACCAGAATGGAGAAAGGAAATTCTGCTGATAGGGATGACTTGCAACCTGGGATAAAGACAATAGGCAAGTGGGGGCTGGAATTTATTGGAGAAAACTGGTAAAAGAACCAAGGTATTGGGAGCAAACATTTAGAGAGGGACAAGTAATAGAATGGGATGAGGCCAACAATTTACTTGGATCGGAGGACAGAGATTGCCTTCCCTATCAAAGATTGATATGAGTATAGGCAAAGAGAAAGAAATAGGGGGATCCTAAATGAAAAAACAGCAGTGCTAGAGTTTTTAGTAGAATCTAGAACAGAAGCTGCTGTTAAAGAAGGAATAATTAGTACAGCATATAGAATATTGCATGATAATCAGAATCAGAGCAGGTAAGAAAGGATTGGGAAGAGAGATTGGATAATCAATTCATAAAGAAACAGTGGGGGATAGATGTATCTCTCTCTCTCATATGCAACAAAGTCTAGTAGACCTAGGATCTTTGCTTGGAAGTGTTTACATAGGTATTTTTATACCCCAAGTAGACGCCGAAGAATTTTTCCTCAGGTAAACAGGAAATGTTAGAGGTGTGATGGGAGGGAAAGAAAGAAAGAGGTAACTGAGAATATATTTTATGGGAGTGCAATGAGTTGGTAGACTTTAAAGATTCCCTGCAGACTGCACTGTCAGAGATACTGGGTGAACAAATTGGTGTAACTAAGGAAATGATTTTTTGAGCTATGATACAGAATCGGAATTGCCTATACATAGTAAGGTCTTTCTGAGTCTAATTATAGTGGCTGCCAAAAAAGGAATTACTATATTATGGAAATCAAAGTCTAAACCAACTTTACCAGAAGTACTGAATATAGTAATAGAGTTAAAACAACTGGAAATGGGATGGTATGAGCAAATTACATACGAAAAAATGGGACTTGAGGGAACAATACATGCAGAGGAGGAACGAGGTTTATAGAAGGAAGGATTTCAATGAGCTATGTAATGTTTGGCTGACAATGACTGGATAGATTATAAGTGATGCATAATATTTGCAACTACAATTATGTCAATATGGTTTGTTTTCATTTATATAAATGTATGATTATCTATGTCATACATGATGATTCAGTAAAGATGTTTCTTGTTTAAAAAAAAAGAATAGGTACAGCTCACACATTTGTTAGAATGCAAGGACCTCCAGCACCATTTCTTCATAAGTTCTTGAGTTTATACTAAAATAAAAGTATGTCAACCACACAAGGCTTAGCCAACAGTGACAAAGATGGATGACCTTTGATGATGAGCTCATTTTTCAGAAGTCGGTGACAGGATGTAGTGTTAATTGGGGAGATACAGGATAGAAAATATTCAGCTTAGATTAAGCTAGAGGGAAGGAAAACAGAACTTTCAGAAAAGAGAAGGACTAATGGGGAGGCTTGAGAAATTATATCAATGAGCCTCCCAAAGCCAGAAGGTACAGACACTCAGAGTTACTTGCATAAAGTAACTTTAGCTGATTTTTTCATTCCATGCTTCTATCTTCGCCTGTCCTACAGCTCTGTCTGCTCCAACCTACAGCTACTCTGTGGTGCATTTGCCTCGAGGTGTCTGGGTGGGTATCTCTGTTTCCCAAACCTGCACATCTATATTCAATTGTGACTTCAGGTAGGTCATCCTTTTAACAATACCCAAAGTCTGTTTTTAAACCTTTTTTTTTTATTATTCCTGTTTTTGGCCCAAGACTCATATTAGTCTTGGTCTTGCTGCATTACCAGTGTGACCCTTTGGGGATCCCATCTATCAAGAAAGGATTAATCTTTTAGCACCAAGCTTAGGAAGCTGACAGTTGACAACCACTGGTTAACATCATAGTGCTAGCTGGTACCCATCATAGGAAGGGAGGCCAGTGCATAGGTTACAAGCAGGTACTAGACATAAGAAGAGAGGTGGGTAGGTGGTTTACAGACAGGTACCCAGCAGAGGAAAGGAGGCCAGTGTGTGGGTTGCAGCTGTTGAACTGTTGCCAGGGCCTTCACACTATAAGAAGGTTGTCTTGTGCAATATCTGGTATGAATGCCTTCTTTTTTACCTTACATATATTTTTGTAGTGAAACAGACAGTATAAGAAATGTACAAATTCTGCAAAAGGCTCATATGGATTCTGTTTTGCCTAAAATCTTAGCAGATGCATGCATGCATTCCCACTAAACACACACAGCTGTGGCATCTTGTTTAGTTGGTTCCCTCGAACAATTCATGCCTTAATTTATGTTTCTCTATTCTTGTAAGCATCTTATTCTAATTTTCATTATACAGTGCAATGAAAAAGTATTTGCCCCTTCCTGATTTCTTATTTTTTTTGCATGTTTGTCACACTTAAATGTTTCAGATCATCAAACAAATGAAAATATTAGACAAACATAACCCAAGTAAACACAAAATGCAGTTTTTAAGTGATGATTTTATTTATTAAGGAAAATAAAACTATCCAAGCCTGCATGGTCCTATTTAAAAAAAAAATTGCCCCCTACATCTAATAACTAGTTGTGCCACCCTTAGCAGCAACAACTGCAAACAAGCATTTGCAATAACTGGCAATGAATCTTTCACATTGCTGTTGAGGAATTTTGGCCCACTCTTTGCAGAATTGTTTTAATTCAGCCATATTGGAGGGTTTCCAATCATAAACCGCCTTTTTAAGGTCATGCCACAGCATCTCAATTGGATTCAAATCTGGACTTTGACTAGGCCACTCCAAAACCTTCATTTTGTTTTTTTAAGCCATTCAGAGGTGGACTTGCTGGTGTGTTTTGGAACATTGTCCTGCTTCAGAACCCAAGTGCGCTTCAGCTTGAAATTGCGAACTGATCGCCAGACATTCTCCTTCAGGATTTTTTAGTAGAGAGAATGAATTCATGGTTCCATCAATCACAGCAAGTCGTCCAGGTCCAGAAGCAGTAAAGCAGCCCCAGACCATCACACTTAAACCACCATGTTTGACTGCTGGCATGATCTTCTTTTTCTGAAATGCTGTGTTACTTTTATGCCAGATGTAACGGGATGCACACCTCCCAAAAAGTTAAACTTTTGTTTTGTCAGTCCACAGAACATTTTCCCAAAAGTCTTGGGGATCATCAAGATGCTTTTTGGAAAACGTGAGATGAGCCTTTATATTAATTTTGGTCAGCAGTGGTTTTCGCCTTGGAACTCTGCCATGCATGCCATTTTTGCCCAGTCTCTTTTTTTATGGTTGAGTCATGAACACTAACCTTAACTGAGGCAAGTGAGGCCTGCAGTTCTTTAGATGTTGTTCTGGGTTCTTTTGTGACCTCTTGGATGAGTTGCCACTGCACTCCTGGGATAATTTTTGTAGGCCGGCTACTCCTGGGAAGGTTCACTACTGTTCCATGTTTTCTCCATTTGTGGATAATGGCTCTCACGGTGGTTCACTGGAGTCCCAAAGCTTTAAAAATTGCTTTGTAACTTTTTCCAGACTGACAAATGTCAATTACTTTGTTTATCATCTGTTCCGGAATTTCTTTAGATCGCAGCATGATGTCTTCCTTTTTGGGATCTTTTGGCCTACTTCACTTTGTCTGACAGGTTCTGTTTAAGTGATCTCTTGATTTAACAGGTCTGGCAGTAGTCAGGCCTGGGTGTGGCTAGTGAAACTGAACTCATGTTTCCCAAAAATGTGATTAACCACAGTTACTTCATGACTTAACAAGGGGGCAATTACTTTTTCACATAGGGCCATGTAGGTTTGGATAGTTTTTGTTCCTTAATAAATAAAATCATCACTTAAAAACTGCATTTTGTGTTTACTTGGGTTATCTTTGTCTAATATTTGTCAAATATTTAAATTTGTTTGATGATCTGAAACATTTAAGTGTGACAAACATGCAAAAAAATAAGTCGTCAGAAAGGGGGCAAATACTTTTTCATTGCACTGTATATTCTGTCCAACTTGGAGATAATGTCTGCCACATATGCAGCCAGGTCTCTTTTACTTTTAGGAAGTCCACACAAAGACTGGACTTCCCTGTATGCTGCTGTATTTCATTTCTGATCCAAGATGGATGTAGTTCACTAAAACACCCATTCTTTTCTCACTTCTTCACTACCATGATGCCTGTCTCTGCTGCATCTCTAATATGATGTTTGTCATTACCTAATTCCTCTTGTGATTACTATAGATGACTTGTATGGATTTCAGGACCATTTCAAGGGTTTTAGCATTAAAGTTCTAGCTAATGCATCATAACCTACAAATATGTCTACACATCTAACGGGTTATTTCACATGCTTGTGACAAGGTGCCACAATTTAAAATGCTGCCTATACGATTTGCCAGAAGGCATTAAAGGCCCTCGGTCCTTTCTCCTGAACCACTGATGCATTTGGCAGACTAGTTACTCAGTGCCAATCAGCTGTATATTTATACAACACTTTGTGTCACTATATCATTTATTTTTTGGCTCCCTCCCTGCAGCTGATCATTGGCCGTCACCAGCTTCTCTCCTCATTCAGTGGGTCTACCATATTTGCTTTACCTCCTCTATGCTTTACCTGAACCATGTCTGGGACTGATGAAGAGATCGAGGACGCTGGTGCAATGTCACACTGCTGTTGAGGAGATCGCAGCCTTACGATCTCTGCTAAAGCTGCCTTCAGGAGGTACACACTCGCTTCCACACATGTACAGCTTTCCAACTAAGCTGCACACAGCACGGGGTTTGCAAGGGTTTTCCCTGATGTCAGGATGGGTGAGCCTGTGTCAGCTGCTCATTTCCATCCTCCACTGCCCTATCCCTCCAGCTTCCATGCTGCTACTGAAACACAGGTCACCTGAGGCACAGTCAGGGCTTTATCCCTCTGTGCCATGGGGCCAAACACTCTCTGTTGTTTCTTGGCTCTGTGTTACAGTAGCTTGTTTTTTCTGGTGTTTTCCTTCCACTGCATTTCACCTGCATCAGAACATTCCCAATTAAATGATTTTCTGAAAATAAATAAAAAAAAAAAATCACTGTAATCTCACAATATGCAGCCAGACAACAGAACAATATGGAGCTAGACAACATAACAATGGGGGGGTCTACAACTTCTTTGCCTTGCACCAAGTAAAGAATATATTTCCTTACTTCAGGGTTACATGTCCCCATAAATAACACACAACTTGCTTCTGCCATGCTTTCAATGTCAACTTTGCCTGATTACATAGTAATATTAAAAACAAATACATTTACTCCAAGTCATTTATGTATTTATATATCTAAAACAAGTACACTTGTCATTTAGTGACTTCTGTAATGACTGCAGTAAAAGAATGAGAGGGGAATTGTTTTCTTTCTTTTTTTATTGCTGCACCTCCAGTGGCTATCATCTGCAGCCAGAACCCCTTCTTCATTAAAGGAATCTATTGGGCTCTCCAGACTCCCTCAGGCTTGTACTAACTCATACTAATGACCTGTAAGATGAATGAGGCATCTGGTGAAGTGTCACATTGCTGTCGGATAGGGAGTTTCTACTTCAAGTTAATCTCTAACATCCATGCATGTGCTGTGTCAACATCCCTCGGGGAGGAATGCAGTTGTGGACTGTGCTGAACTGCCCCTCACTTCGACAAAGTACTTACACTGGCAACCCATCCTTGGAAAACACTCTGCAATGGCTTCCCCTGGCTTCCACCTAGGAGATCCAACTGGGTTATGTGCCTCACACTTATGCCCTTCCCTCCTCTCCTCTTGTGACTGGCAACCTCCTCCTTCCTGCCAGCACTTCAGATGCTTAATCCACTAACTGAAGACAGATCGCCTGCATCATAGTCAGGTCTTTATCGCTAGGCTTTATCCCTCGACTGCCTGCATCATAGGTATGGCTATATCTCGTGACCACCTGCATCATAGTCGGGGCTTTATCCCTCGACCTCCTGCATCATAGTCAGGGCTTTATCCCTCGACTGCCTGCATCATAAGCAGGACTTTATCCCTCAACCACCTGCATCACAGACAGGGCTTTATCCCTAGACCACCTGCATCATAAGCAGGGCTCTATCCCTCGACAACCTGCATCATAGGCAGGGCTTTATCACTAGTCTTTATCCCTCGTTCACCTGCATCACAGTCAGCGCTTTATCCCTCGACCACCTGGCATCATAGTCAGGGCTTTATCCCTCTACCGCCTGCATCATAGTCAGGGCTTTATCCCTCAATCACATGCATCATAGGCAGGGCTTTATCCCTCGATCGTCTGCACCACAGGCAGGGCTTTATCCCTCGATTGCCAGCATCATAGGCAGGGCTTTATCCCTCGATTGCCTGCATCATAGGCAGGGCGTTATCCCTCGATGATCTGCATCACAGTCAGGGCTTTATCCCTCACTCTCCTGTATCATAGTCAGGGCTTTATCCCTCTACACCAAACGTGTTGCCTTAAGAGTTTGTTGTCTACAAGCAAAAATGATCTCTTGTGTGAAACTGCTCACAAACATTTCAAATATTTGTTCTTACTGAAGTCCTTAAACCAATCACATCCCTACTTCACAAGAAATTGTTTCTTAATGTGAAACAGAATATATTCCCCAAGTTCCACCTGCAATCCTCAAATTACATTTTGAAACAAACTAGCCTCAGTTTTCAGAAATTCATTATCTCTTGTATAAAGACAACAAAAGCAAATCCATTCTGTGTTGCTGTAACCACTACCATCTGACCCTCTTCACAGACTTTTAGATTTCTTCTAAAAAAATCGCAGCATGTATCAATATCTAGATAATGTTATCTGGAAGTGCTTCTCAACAATTTCTTACTGTCTACCTGGAATAGTTCCTAAATTTAGACAGTATACTAGTCTTCAACTATCGACTTGGAAAAAACACATCAATACAGCACCACCCTTGGCTAACACACCCACTGAAGTAACAACTCATTACACACACACACACACACACACACACACACACACACACACACACACACACACACACACACACACACACACACACCAAGCAAAATGTAACCATGTTAATGTGCATACACAACCCAAAGCACATGGACATACACTGCACACATTCTAAGAAGGCTCATACAACCAACTCGGAGACTGTACTTACAGTGGGGTAAGCACCATCTGGGACACAGTCACACAAATACCCATCCTGTTTAACAGCCAAAGACTCACAACTTTCATATACTTTGCACCGAATGCCAACTTGTATATCATTCTCCCGATTAGGGACATACAGCAATTATCATGTCCTCCTGACCATGCACACATTCTCATATAACCATTCACTTGACTAAAACATACTAGCAGACTTGGTGTCTCCAACTACATACACGCACATCGCACATTCTCATGACACACTGTCACACTCAATCAACCATGCAATCCAACGAGTCCATGCCACACTCCCAACACCAGCACCATCAACACATGCACACATGCAAAATACACTATATGCTTGTATACACAAATACACACACACCTGTTAACTACCTACCAGGGACACATTCAATGAGCTTTCACAATTCCAATCAAAACAATTAACCACTCCCTCAAAATACCACTGACAAACACGTCATACGATTGTGCAGTCACTCATTTGCACTGCTGACAAAAACCGAACTTTAAACATACCTGCTACACACTAATTCAACATACTCCCACACAGTCTTCCACAGGCACATACTGCTTTGCTGTAAAATACCTACCTATCACACATACGCACTCACACGCACATCACTGCAGTATACAGAAGGCCTCTCTTGTATATTATGACATACGTACGACACAACAGACAAGCCAGTCCTGCAGTGGAGATGGCCCATACCATCTGTGCATACTCTGAAAGGGTAAAACATGCACAATCAGTATCTGTGCTCTTCCAAAGTATCTTTTCAGTGCGCTGGGACCTACAATTTGGCTGTTGATAAGATGGGTAATAATGAAAAGGAGGGCAACCCTTGATGGCATGCAAGTTGTAATCTAAAAGTAGGAAACCAAACATTTAACATCTTTCTTCCCTCCATACCTGCTGAAAGTTAGATCCCCACCTATTGGTCTTGTGGCCATTCATTTCCATGTAGCTGGGAAGCATGTGAGAGACCCAACTGATGGAACTGTCACAGTGGCAGCCATGGAGGTTTATTTTGTGTACCTTCACTTGCATTTTCCAATGTGGGCTATGAGGAAGTTTTTCTAATTGCCCTAATGCTGCCCGAGAGAGGCTAATGCAGGCAGCTGTGTCACTCTGAGATTCTACTATACCCTCCCCTATGTGTATAACTGCTTCCACATATGTGCACACACAGTCACCAGTTTGGTGGTGCCAAATTCACACCCCTTAAAGTCTTCACTTGCTGGTACTGGAACATGACAACATGGGACCCCTTCTTCCCTGGGATGGGTGAGCCTGAATGGGACACCGACTGCCATACTCCCCTACCTCACTCCACCAGTCATGGTTTTATCCTCATATGCTTTGGACCTGCAGAAAAATGTAACCAAATCTTAGGCTGCCTAGATCATACCAGGAACTACCTTCTTCCCATTTCAGGTTGTACAATCATTACTAGCTGTGCTAATTATCATAATTTTCTCAATGGGCCTCTGCGTAATAAGCACACAAACCTGAAAACATCCAGCACAAATGTGGGACCCTGCACTTGGAGTGATGCATCTTTGTTACCTATTAATCAACTTACACAAAGGTGCATTTCAAAAAAAAAAAAAAATTGACTCTTCCCTTCCTTACATTTTTTTTATTACTACACCCTTCCAAATACAGTGCCACATTAATTATTTATGCAATAGTAAACACCGACTAGAAGTCTCAGATAATCTGAAACGCATCTTCTTCTTTTGGCTTTTCCCAGTTAGGGGTCGCCACAGCGGATCACCTGTCCGCTCATGATTGGCAGTGGAGTTTTACGGTGTTGAGTTACCAGCCCAGTACCCAACCTTCCACAGAAGGCACACACATGCACACACTCACACCTAGGGCCAATTTAGTGTGTCCAATTCACCTACAGCATGTCTTTGGAGTGTGGGAGGAAACAGGAGCACCCGGAGGAAACCCACGCAACGCGACCACAGGGAGTACACGCAGACTCCGCACAGAAGGCACCCCAGCCAAGGAGTGAACCGGAGAACCTCTTGCTGTGAGGCGGCAATGCTAATCACTGCACCACCATGGCCACCCGTAATCTGAAACACATCTGATACACCAATAAAAATCTGTAAACTGTATGGAGATGCTATAGCCTGCAATCATGATGAGGGGATCTGGAATAACCTACCAAACAACATAAAGCTCTTTTTCAGTAAACCTGAATTCAAAAGGACAATTCAAGTGTATTAAAGTTTAAAATGCACTTTCAAATACAAAAACCTCATCAAATGAGCAGCTTCTCTTAGCTGAATTACATTTTTTTTCTCCACTTTACCCCCTATTACCTGCCAATAACCGGCCTCTCTCACACAACTGCTTTATTCATTCCCCCATCATTGTGAAGGCTGACTGGGAGGGGCCACAGTTCAGACAGCCATCAGGTGTGGCTTGGGATTTTTTTCTTTAGCCTAATTCCCTCCTACCTTGCACCTGTCCAACAGTAAGTTGTGACTGGAGCACACAACTGGCATCAGCACTGCACCACCCCTCACTTCTGCAAGGAGTTGAAATCAGCAGGGCTTCCCTGCCACATCACGATTGTTATCCCATCTTCACCATGGAAATCAGGCCATGTACATGTGCCCTGAGCACACATAGCCCCCCTCCCCAGGATGGACATGCCCATCCTTACTGGCTGTATTGTTAAGCACCCAAGCTACTATTTGAACTTAGATCTCCAGGGTCACAGTCATGACTTTATACCTATAAACTACTAATGCAGGCCAGCTGAATTACATTGTTTAGCACATTAAACATCTTGATACAGGTTACACTTTACTCAGAAATAAGTTACACTTCATGTTTTTCAATAACAGGTCAACTGTTGTTTCTCATTCTTAAAAACAGTTTCAGTGCTTTGTCCAAATTGTACTTAATTTATGGTAAATTTATGGTATGAGGCTTTTCTCTATAGGCTTCCATGCAAAACGGGTATCAACCAACTAAATAATCCAGTTAAAAATTGTAAACAAATAAAACAAGTAAACAACATAATATTAAGCCCATTGCCAGACCACTGTAGATCAATAGCCTTCTCACATCCATTTGCTTCCACCTGCCAGTCTCAACATCTGTTCCTTTCCAGCAACCCAAATTCACCAGACTTGATTTCTCAGGAGGCACAGCAGCTGGCTGTACTTGCTAAAAGTCAAGGTTCTGACCTCTGTTGGGAAGGCTTGGGGTGATAATGGCTGCCTTTGCAGCACCTGGTCCAGATATGCAATAAAATTAGACATTCACCCTGAACACTCAATTATATGTCAGACATAGGACATATGATGCCCCCACCATCTAATACTTTTGTTTCTGCTACGCCTATAGGACTATAAAAAGTTATTTGATAGAAGCCAACCCTAAGGACACAGCAGTCCCTGTGACCACTTCATCCTGCCCCACTCAGCAGACACTTTTTCAGCTTCAAATCCTTCCCAAATCAGATGAGACAGAGTGAGTGTGTGTCACAGAAAGAGACAGAGACAGCATGCCTCTCAACTGTCCAGATTTTCAGAGAATGTCCAGACTTCTGCCTCATATTTGTGGTCCGTTCCTCATAAAATCTGTTTGTGGAAAATCATTGAGGATTGCAGTCACTAAATAATGACAGACATACGAGTTTCAGGCTTCATATTTGTCAGAAAATGCATGCTAACACAAAACATTTTAGTCTAACACTTTTCTTAAGTTTATAAGAACACAGAGGGATGAAGCCCCAACTGTGACCCAGATGACCTGAGGTGGAATAGCAACTCGAGCTCTGGAAGAATTACAGAGGGGAGGATGAGAAATGAACATATAGAGCTCAACCATCTATGTGAGTGTGGTGGCTTATGGACCAGTTCTTCTGCCACTCCACTGCTAACAGAAGCCTGAAGGCACAGAAAGCAGGAGCTGGTCTGAGGAGGGACATCAGTCATGGCTACCCAGGTTACTGACAATTGTCCTTGTCTTCATATGTAAAGGAGTTCGCATGCACAGAAGTGGGGTATTGGTAGTCCTTGTGGCGATGCAGTTGTTCACATCATGACCAGGTGTGGGGTTACTGCTTAAAACAGAAAATGTCCCTGTTGCTCATATCCTAGCGGGTGTCTTCATGGGGCACAAGAAAGTCTCATCGCTGCCTGGATGACTAGCTCCTGTGGATGGCTTCCTTCATACTGTACTGACTAAACCCCCTACATGGGAAACAGCGGGTTGAACTTCATTAAGGGGGGGGGGCTTGATGGTCAGAAGGAAGAGCCAGAAGCAGGAATTACTAGTAACGTGGGTGAAGAACAGTCAGAAGAATGATAAAGTATGCTGCAGAGAGCTGACCAGCAACAGCTTCACACCAAACACTGGACAAGTCAGTGAAAACATGTTGTACTACTTACTAGGCAAAATTATTCATTCATTCTCGCACACTCATTTTAATGTACTGAGGGTGGCAAGGGAGATATGACTTATCTTAGTAAGCAATCAATGTAAGACACAAAAAGTACAATTGTGTACACTTACCATAAATGTAGATGTTCGAGTGTATTCACTGTTGCAGTCATTACATTTGGGTAATCCTGCTGGCAGGTTGCCCTCAGTCGGCCTAAATTCCAAAGTCTTGGGTCCTGCGTTGGCTGCTGTTGCCCCTTCCCTGATGTCAGGTCGTCAAGGGTATAAAAGAACCAGCCAACGCCATTTTCTTCAGTTTTTCTTGCCCCAGATGTCAGGTGCCCCCTAAAAGGGTAGCCAAAATTTATATATATATAAAAATACATGCACCAATATAAACTTTACCTTCATCTACCAGCAAATACACCACATAGGTTGTATAAATCAGAGAAGGAAAGAAAAGTTCCAGCAGAAAAAAGGGGGATGGCAGGTGGGTAACCTGGACTGCAACAGTGAATACACTCGAACATCTACATTTATGGTAAGTGTACACAACTGTACTATGTTCTTCGTGTTTCACTGTTGCATTCATTACATTTGGGTAGAGTCCCAAAGCTATGGTTGGGAGGCTGGAGCTAAACAGCATTAGGAGCGGCTATGAGGCCCTGCAGAACTGCAGTGGCAAAGCCTGCCCTGGATTTAGAGTAGAGTGGCAGATGATAGTGCTTTGTAAAGGTGTGCACTGAACTCCAAGTAGCAGCCTCTAAAATGTTCTTGGTTGGTACTCCCTTGAGAAAGGCTGCTGAAGTGGCTGCAGCTCTGGTTGAATGTGGCCTAATGCCCTTAGGCACTGGCTTGCCATGTTGTAAATAGCAGAAACAAATGCAGTGGCCTATCCACTTTGAAATAAGTCTGCTTTGAGAGAGCCTTTCCTTGTGATCCTGCAGCATATGCCACTAGTAATTGCTCTGTCTTCCTGAAAACTTTGGTTCTGTGCAAGTAGAATCTAAGCTGTCTGTGAACATCCAAAGAATGTAGAATTCTCTCCCCCTTGTTCTGTGGATTTGGATAAAATGTTGGCAGATGGAAAGTTTGGTTAAGAGCCACACTGGACTGACACCACCTTAGGCATAAATGTTGGGTTTGTCCTCAGTGAGACCCTGTCTGGATAAAAAATGATAAAAGGTTCCACAGCCATGAGTGCCTGTAGCTCTGAAACTCGTCTTGCAGAAGTTATTGCTAGGAGCAGAGCTGTTTTCCAAGATAAAAACTTTATATCAGCAGTAGCAGCTGGCTCAAAAGGAGGCAGGGTGAGTTTTTCCAAGACATAGTTGAGGTCCCATGCAGGTACTGGTGATCTCCTTGGGGGCCTTAAATTTTTGGCTCCTCTGAGGTACTGCTTTAATACAGGATGAGAAAAGATTGGTGGCTCTGTATTGTAATGAGCCGAAATAGCAGAGGCATGAATTTTAATAGATGAGAAAGATAGGCCTTTGTCATCTCAGTTAAGTATTGCAAAATCTGAGGAATATTTGGTACAGCTGTATCAGTTCCTTATGCCTGGTTCCAAGCACAAAATCTCTTCCATTTCCCAGCATAAGATTTTCTAGTGCTAGGCCTTCTGGCTTCCAAAATGACATCCATCACAGCTTTACTAAGAGGTGTCGTTTGCATGACTACATTATCCATTATGCTGCCAGGTTTAAAGTACTGAGCTGGCTGTGCAGGATATGATTGTTTTGCTGGGATCTCGAGAGGGTACTAGCTTTGATTTCTTTTCATTGACTGTGTACCCTAGGCATGTTAGAAGTCTTTTCACAAACGCCAGATGCTGTAGAAGAATGTCCTTGTTCTCTGCTTGAATTAGACAGTCATCCAAATAAGGATATATTTGTATTCCTCTTTGTCTGCAGAATGCAATTACTGGTGCCAGGCACTTTGTAAAGACCCTGGGCGCAGTAGATAAGCCAAAGGGCAGTGCAGAGAATTGGTAATGCACTGAGCCAGCCTTGAATCTGAGGTATCTTCTGCATGATTGTCTGATTGGGACATGCAGGTATGCCTCTTTTAGGTCTAAAGTCACAAGCCAAGCATTCTTGCCCAGCATGGGCAGAAGCTGCTGCAAAGTCAACATCTTGAATTTTGGTATATCCAGGAATGTGTTTAGAATAGACAGGTCCAGTATTGGTCTCCAGGCCTTGTCCTTTCTGGGTACCAAGAACAGTCTTGAGTAAAATCCTTGTCCCTGCTCTTGCTCTGGTACTTGTTGAATGGCCCCCATATCCATGAGGGATGAGACTTGTTTTGGTGCCTCTGCCCATTGACTTTTTGGCAGATATGGCCAGCCGTTTGCATTTGGTAGGGTATGGAAATGGAACTTGTATCCTTGTGACATGATATTTAGAACCCACTTGTCCTGGGTTATGATGTGCCAATTTTGAACAAAAAGTACTAATTTTCCCCCTAATGGTGCTGCCAGAAGATAAGTGCTTGGTGCAGGCAGGGGGAAGTCATTGGGACTGTTTCCTGTATGGTTGGGATTTGTCTTCTCCAACTCTGGAGGTAGAAGCACCCCATTGCTTTGACCTGTATGAACCGTGTGCCTGGGATCTGCCTCTAGGGCATCTGGATCTGCCCCTTTGAGGTCTGTCTGACACAGGAAAGGACCAATTCTTTGTAGGCCAGTGTCTACTAAACCTAGGTGGCTGTACTTGTAAAAAATCTTTGGCAGTTGGCATAGATTTAGCTTTGTCCTCCATTTTCTTTAACACCTCTTCTGCCTTAACACCAAACAAAGTATCATGCTGTAAAGGTGCATCTAATAATTTAACTGACATGATCAGGCAGATTTTGTTCCTTTAACCAAGCATGCCTTCTAATTACAGAACCCGTAATTGCGGCCCTGCAGGAGGCCTCCAAAGAATCAAAACCACATTGCAAAGTATGCTTTCCAACTTGTTCAGCTGCATGCAATAAATCCTGCATTTCCTTGTTTTCTGCACATTCAGAGTTTAATGACATTTTCCGTTTAAGCAATGCCATGACATGTTGCTGATATTTGAGCATATGAAACTGACAGTTTAAGGCCCTTATAGCCAAGGTAGCAGATGTGTAAACATTTTTTCCCCATCTATCCAGTGCCCTAGAGTCCCTGTCAGAGAGGGTAGGGTTTTTTGCAGCGGAAGCCTTAACTCCTTTGGGACCCTGTGAAATAGTTTCTGGGTCTGCAGCAGGGTTTTTAAAAAGGAATTTATGAGAGTCAGGAACCCTGTAATATCTGTCAAGCTCAACAGGAGCTGGAGGTAAGGAGTCAGGGGTCAGACTAAACTCCGAAAACATATCATCTACAATGTCTAACACAGGTGGAATGGCTAGAGGCCTGTGTTGAGGTAGTAAAAGGAAATCCCTGAGCCTCTTTTTAGATTCTGAAAAATCTTGGCTCTGCCAGTGGAAATGCTCCCTCATGGTATGCAAGGTTTCCCCAAACGAATAGTCCTCTGGTGGGGAAGCTGAAGGTATAAATTCTTCAGCATCAGAATCCTTATAGGGGGGAAGAGAATATTTCTGATCAGAAGAAATAGAAACCTGATCTGAAGATTCATAGTCAGTCTCTTGCCTAGGCCTCTTATCAGGAGGGGGATGGGAACCCCTGATCAAGGTAATCAAGTCTTCGGCCATTGTGAGCACCTGTTTTTTGGGCATAGAGGCCTGTCCACATGGCTCTTCAGTTTGTTACTTTGCTATAGAAGGTGCTTTAGTCTTTGACCTTTGAAGCTGAAGTCGGTTTAATGTAAAGATGTTTAGGTCTGACTACACCCTCAGAAGTCGGTGCCTGCTCAGCGGCTCCGGACACATCTGAGGGAATAGTGTCTGAGGCTCCAATACCTTGAGTTTCCAGTGGCATAGCCGACTCCATGTGGGAGTCGGTAGCGGCCTGCTACTCTAAAATAGCGGGTGTCAGGGGCTGCAAAAGCACTTCATGGAGAACCGGCGAACCAGCAACTGGCTTAGGAGAAGCTTCGTCGGTTTTAGACCTCGGTTGTTTATCTCTCTCCTTTTCTTTGTGTTTTTTGTGAACTACTGTAGTCGGATGGCTATCCGACGACATTTCTGGATAATTAAACCGGCGTCCAAAATAGTTTAAAGCAAAATCATACCAATGCTTAATAGTGCGTTGGTTAAATCTAGCACAAAACCGACAACCAGAAATAATGTGATCAGGGCCTAGGCAAGGGATACAGTAAGAATGAAAGTCCTTAGGAGTTATTTGCTTTCCACAAGAAATACAATTATTAACTTTTTCTGACATCAGTCTGGAGCAAGAAAAAAGTTTCCCCAACGGGGTACTTAGCTTTATTGAAGACTTCGGGTCTGAAACTCGAACACGAAAATCTCAGGAGTCGGCTGACCGCCACTTGCGAACTGCTTCTGCTTCGGGCACTGTGCGGCAAGAAAGACTGAAGAAAATGGTTCTTTTATACCCCTGACAACCTGATGTCAGGGAAGGGGCGACAGCAGCCGACACAGGACCCGACTTTGGAATTCAGGCCGACTGAGGGTAACCTACCAGCAGAGGATTACCCAAATGTAATGACTGCAACAGTGAAACACGAAGAACATCTAGTCCGTAGTAGGATGGACACATGCATGAGCAAACATACACACACACACAATTTTAGCGGTTTGCCAAACCATCTGTTGCTGTCCTTTTGGATCTATAAAGAAGAACTGAGCAAAAACTCCACAGAGACAAAGGGAAGAAGGGGGTATTTGCTCTTGCACAAATGCAGGATCTGATTACCATTTCAATCTAATTTTTTTTCAAAATGAGGTGGAATTCAAAATGCTGATGCTTCAGGCCTTGACATGGACATAACTGTAGCTTGCATTAGAGTATCCATAGCATGATTAAAAGATACCAATCCAAATGACAGCCAATATAGGTCTGAGTTTTTTGTGAATCTCTGACTGCTGAATATGCAAAAGAGCAGAAATATGAATGACTAGAAATGGGTTTGTGAATAAAAACAAAAGTAGCAGAACCAGAGGTGCCAATTACGTGTTCTCCCTTCCTTCTCAATGAAATACCTGTCAACTCCTGCATCCAGCCATTAACCGGGCTGAAATGTGTCCAATCACTTCACTCGTTTACTCTGACACTGTAGCTGTGCATTCTTTTTGGTTTAGATTTGTTTTGCTCAGAGACGAATGCGTGCATGGCTTGGGACTTGAATGGAATTTAGTAAGTTTCATTATTTTTTTGCTATATGTTTTTAATGTGTTGCAATAAATGGCACATATTTCAATACTTTGGCAATGGGAATAAATGACTGGCTTGGTTCTAAATGACAAGTTTATGTTATAGTAATGCAATATGGGAGATTGTGGGTAAGTTGTGTTTTATACACTGTGGGAGGTGGTGTTTGGTCGTGGTTCAGTGGCAGTGACAAAAACTATAACCTCTCCCGACCTTGGGAAAATATATAACTAACCACACACTGTCTTATTGCATTGTATACTCCAAATTCTTTCCTGTTTTTGTGGTCTGCACTGACACACAGCTGCTACATCTATGGGACATGCACGCACCCATGAATGTGTTATCACTTTGACAGCACATCACTGAAACAGCTTCTGCCACTGTCTATGTAACTCCTGCAGTTTACACAAAGCCTCTGTCACAACCAATCCCCACAGCTAAACATCTACCCAATAATCTCTCTTGATATACTTAGTCTCTTCCCTAACCTGCACTATCCCCCCACCTATTCCACACAAAGTATAATCATGCTGATTCTCACCATAACTCTCTCCATATTACTCCCTTAATCATTATTAAATACCACTATATCTTTACTTTCACATATGTTTCACCTACAGGCAGCCTTCACACCAACCACACAAAAACCAATAGTTACACCCCCCCCATATACCCCAAACTTTTTAACCTCTCCCTCATCTATACCTAAAACGAAATAGTTGAGCATCACCACTCCTATAATAATCACTACCCCTCGGCAATATCCAACAATTTGGAGACATCCACCCCAAACCACATCCTGCTACAGCTCTGTACAGCATTCAGCACACCAGTTCTCTCTCACTCACAACCACAACTTTATAAACCCTACTTCTGTCTGTACTACTATGCGCTTTCTCCCTCCCTTCTACCCTCACAAGCGCCTAACACCAACTTTAACTTTTCTCATATCCCAACTTCAAATTCTTCAAAAAGTGTAAATAAAACAATATTTAATACCCACAGCATTAACAACAAAATTACTGAACTACATGCCTAGATATCCCAACATGCCCCTGATATCCCAACATGCCCCTGATATCCCAACATGCCCCTGATATCCTTGCCATTACTGAAGCCTGGCTCAAACCCTCCATCATTGATACTGAAATGCTTCCTCCTGGCTAGAACATCATCAGTGTAGACTGACCACATAAAGCCCTTCTTCAGCCAACACATTATAACATCACCTCCTAGTCCAGACCCTTCCCTAAATTCCACAGCACTCAATTTTTTTATAGCATAAATCCCTTTGGTCTTACACAGCTGACAACATCACCTCCAGATTTAATAATTTCACAAGCAAAGGTAGTACTCTGGACTGGATTTTGGTTTCTAACCCCAGTAAATACCCTACCACTGGTATCTATCCAGACTCATTTGGTGACCATTTACCTACCTATTCCTTCAGAAATACCATCCACGTTCCCAACAGTCACCAACTTCAACTAACATGAAACCTCAGTTTTGACAAACAATCCCTCATTAACATCCTAAGATGAATTAACTGGTCCATTTTATATACTCTCCTAGACAGTGCAGCTGCCACATTGAACACCCTCTGCCTAGACATCCTTAACAGGCATGCTACACTTTGTAGAAAAAGAGTAAAAACAAATCAGATTTCATGGTTATCGACCCCAAACAAGACTACTATGAATAATACAGACAAAGCCTGGAAAACTTGGTGCAAGCAAAAAAAAAAAAAAAAAAAAAAAAAAGCTACCATAATCTACAAAAGCCCATACAGAACTCTGAAACTTGGCTAAAAAAAGTAAATATGACAAGAAACATTATTACAGTCCCCTCCAATTTACAAAAATAACCAAAAAAAAAAAAGTTCTGGTCCTCGATACACAAACTATATCCAGGTAATAAAAAATATTTCCTTTGTATAACAGCACCCCACTAGCAAACAGTTACAACTGCTTTTTCGTTAGCTTTGCCAACCTAACCAAAAATGTGCTACCGACTCCCAGACAATATCCACCTGTAGCCAACATACCTACTAGATTCAAACCACTCCTCTCTATATTCACAAACATCGTCCACCACATTCCCACTCTGAGACCAACATATCCCAAATTACCAATCCAAGGAGTTTTACTATAAACAGTGTATCCACCTTCACTATTAAAAAAAAAACATATTTTCAGACTCAATCCATGCTCTAAAGCTGCAGACAACCTTCCATGTGAATACCTTTAAAAGGCTGAAATCATAGCCTATGCTGTTTGGATTTTGATCAACAGATCTTTTCTTGAATCCTATACCACCATCAACTGGAAAAGATCATACATTACACAAAGGAGGTATCTCAGTAGGTACATCTACCTTTGGTACCATTGTAATTCTGTCACTCCTCTCCAAAATCCTTGAAAAATGCCTGCACTAACAGCCTCCTTCTCTACCTCCTATAACAGCAACTCCCAAATGCGACCCAACATGGCTTCCACCCAATGACAGCAAAACTAGTGTCCTAATTTCCTTCAAGAAAATGATAAACAAACATATGGACTCTGGCAAACTGGTTGCCTACTACTTTTGGATCTCTCCAAAGCATTCAATACTGTTTCTCATAGCAAACTCCTTAATCCGATGTCTGAACTCAACCTCTCTTCCCTCCTCAATACAATGGCTCAATAGTTAATTATCTGACAGGCGGATGTGTTAAATGATAGAACATCCTCTCCCCTTACTCTCCTGTAACTACAGGCATACCCAGAAGGTTAAATCCTAGAACTCCTCCTCTTTAATATTTTCATTAACAACTTTACTACTGTTACTGGAAAAGCCTTCCTTATACATTATGCTGACAACTCGGCACTCAAATGTGCATTGGACAACCCATTTCTACTTCTTTAACTTACCAAAGTAACTTTCACGTCTGTTGAAACCTGGCTCCACAATGCCCAATTATTACTTAACCCCCCCCCCCAAAAAAAAATATTACTATTTTTCCCTAAATCACACTTACTCAATAAAGTTAATTTTAAAATTCTGTCACTGAATAACACTGAGATAGAAGTTGTTTCCAACACCAAGCTACTTGGTGCAATAATAGATGACAGCCTTAAGTTTGACCTCTGTGTTCAACACAACATTAAAAAGACTCACCAAAAAACTAAGCATGCATTACAGACACATCAACTTCCTAAGTGCCCTCATCCTCACTAACCTCAAGGCATCAGTTAGAACAAAACTTGAAGTATGTTATAAATTTGCCAAATTCACCTCATACAGCAAATATTAAACCCACCATTGCACAGTACTTAATTCCTTGAAGTGGTTAAAGCTTCCCCTCTTCCTAGTGGTAACATAACTGTGTGCCTCCCACAACATTCTATAAACACTGATGCCTGTCCTGCTTTACAACCAATAATACATACTTACCACACCAACAGTTCACTTTGATCTACTGACAAACAACTCCTGACTATTCATAAACCCTTCAAATTCTCTACTCTGAATCTTTACTCTTGTTCACTTGCCAAAAAACAGAACAGGCTTTATACCTTGAGAATGGAGGACTGCTACAGTTATCCCACTTTTCTAGCTAAGAATAATCATAAGGCATTCTTTAGATATGTCCAGAATATAAAGGGAAATGCCCAGCTGTGTGCCAAACTTATAGTAGTGGACGGTACACCTCTCATACTGAACTTGAAGAAATTGTCAAACTGCTAGTTGACAGATTTGGTGCAAACCTCACCCTCGTGTTCCCACCAGCCATACCCCAAAGAATACCTGACACCAGTCCTCTACCTAGTATCTCCAAAGAACATGTCATATCTGTGCTCTCCAGGCCAAAATCATGGCTTCTATGGGACCTGATAACATCCCATGCTGCTAACTAAACAATCTAAAACAAAACCTAGTGGAAACACTTGGCACCCCTCTTTAACCTCAACCTGAGCACTGGCTTTGTTCCAGCAAAGTGAACAGCAACAGTAATCCTCTTGCACAAAGGCGGTCTATCAACTATAGACCCACAAGCCTAACCAGCCTTATCTGCAAGGCCATGGAAAGAATCATCATGGAGTTTATCAACAAGGACATAGGCGACCTTCAAACTTTTGACCCTACTCAGTTTGGCTTCGTTAAAGCTAGAGCACGCTTATTGAACCTGGTGGACTTCTTTAAGAATGTCGCCAAAACCCTGGATGAAGGCAAAACAGTACATACTACCAATCTTGCCTTAGCCAAGGCTTCTGATACAATCCTTCATTCAGGTCTCATTGAGAAACTCTCCCAGATGGGGATTAACCTATACAATCACTAGATGTGTGGTCAACTGGCTCAGCGACAGAAGGCCTACTGTCAAAGTTGCAAATTCCACCTCTACCAGTAGACCAGTTACCAGTGGCGTACCACAAGGATCTGTGCTGGGCCTGCTACTGTTTGGAATCTACTTCTTGGAAGTCCAGGCAAAAGTAGATGGCCTGTGGCTTACTAAGTTCGCTGCTGATTGCAAACTGGGCACAATCATGTTAACATATTACAAAAGGGGCTAACAGAAATTCTTAGTGTCAAAGCAAAGGACTAAAACTAAACACAATAAAGTGCATTATTATCCCCTTTGTCAAAGTGGAAGGCCCTGCAAATTATAATATTGACAACACCCCTCTAAGCACAAACCCAGTGGTGTGAAATTTGGGAACACAGACCGATAGCAATCTAAACTTTGATCACCATGTGACCACAGTGGCAAGGAAATCCTTCTACACTGTGCATCTCATAAGCAGGGACATCACATCCAAGACTAAGGATATTATAACTCCAGTGTACTTGACCCACACAGACCACTAATAGAGCACAATGCTCCCTTTGTATGTACCTCACTACACACCTGCAGCACCTGGAGAGACCACAGTGGTTTCTCATTAAGAAAACTCAGGACCTCCAAGACATGACCTACATGGAAATACTGAAAGCCCTGTCACCATAATCTGTGTCCTACAGGCTGCTGACAGGCGGCTTGTGCCTGGCCTACAGAGCAGTCTCTAACCCTGCCCTAATGGAAATGCTGTACATCCGCAAATCAAATGGAACAAGAGTCACTCGCTCCAGGGATCTCAACCTAGCCTGTGACATTAACAGAACATATGAGAGAGACAGATGCATCTCCCGGAGATTGCTGCTCCTTTGGAATAGACTCCCAGTTCATGTGAAGCACAGCTCCTCAATGACCCTATTCAAGCACAAGGTAGACAACTAGATGGGAGACCATAAATTCACCCCAGGGGTGGCACCGATGTACCTCATGGACAGGGGAAGTCAGTGCTGATCATATACTCACGCTACAAATAATGACCATCTAACAAAGGTCAGTTAGGTAATACAGGTATAACATGGCTAGGCTTGTAAAGGCCCTAGGACCATTAGCCTAGTAACCTCCTGTGAACCTATGAACAAGGGGAGAACCATCAACCAACCCCAGAAAATAGAGACCTATTAGTCTTAGTCCAACATGCAAAGCCATGGTACAAATTATCATGCAAATTATCAACCAAGGCATACGCAACATTCAGACAATAGGCCCAGCACAATTTGGCTTTGTCAAAGAAGGTCATGCAACCTAAACTTACTGAACTTCTTTGAGAAGGTCACCAAGGCAATGGTTGATGGGAAAATGATGCATTCCATCTACCTGGACCTGGCTAAGGTTTTCGATACAATACCCTCCCGGATATAGTTGACAAACTCACTGAACTGGGCATAAACCCCTACATAACTCACTGAATTGCCAGCTGGCTCACAAACTGGACCCAGAAGGTCAGGATTAGTGAGAGCAGCTCCACTAAGACATAGGTCACCAGCAAGGTACCTCAGGGCTTCATGCTAGGACCTCTCTTACTTGGAGTCTACTTCTTGGAGGTAAAGACTAAGGTCAAAGGCCTTTGGCTGACTACATTCGTAGATGACTGCAAACTGGCAGCTATCGTAGATTCCTCCGATGACGCAATCATCTTACAAGATGGTGTCACACAGGCAAATGACTGGTGCCAAAGATTAAAACTCAGTGTTAAGAAATGAATTATAGTCCCTTTTGGGAAAAGTGCCACCCAAGCTAATTACTCCATTGCTCTGAGTGTGTTGATGGAGAAGTACAGAGAATGTCAGAAGGAGTTGCATTGTGTTTTTGTAGACTTAGAGAAAGCATGTAGACTTAGAGAAAGCATATGACAGGGTGCCTATAGAGGAGTTGTGGTATTGTATGAGGAAGTCAGGAGTGTTAGAGAAGTATGTACGAGTGGTACAGGATATGTACAAGGGTAGTGTGACAGCGGTGAGGTCTGTGGTCCAGGAGGATCCAGGGTAGAAACACATTGTCCTACATGGATTACCTTAAAGCTCTATCTCTATACTCAGTCTCCTAAAGGTTACTGACAGCTGCTCTATGTCTGACATAAAAGGCAACCTTGGATCCAGCTCTGATGGACCTTTTACAAACCTGCAAAGCAAACAGCATCAGAACCACGAGATACAAGTATTAAAATTTTGCTTGTGACACAAATAAGACATGTGGGGTTCTTCCCCGACCCTAGTTATGCATAACCTTGACCAATGCCTTGACCAATGTATGCGAAATCAAAAACTCACCTTGGCTCTGGCCCCATGTCTCTGATAGACTGAGGCAGACAGCAATGTCCAAGCTAACATACCCCCACACATAACATTCAGAAACGTCTTAGCTAACATGCATCTTCCTAATAAACGCCCATGACACATAGGGACACAACTGGGTTGGGTTGCATGGCTAGGTCTATAAAGGCCCTGGTGATCATTAGTCTACTGTATACCTATGAACCTATGAGGCCTTACATTTAATAAATCTGAATTGCTATTTCTTGGAATATTCCCTTTTACCGGAGGTATGGTGATCTTGGAGATGGCATACAAGCTCATGGGGGAGGAGGGCTTACTCCCCACATGACGGGCACAGAGGAGGCATCAAGGGGTCTACTGGGGCAAGCAGCTCTTTTAAAAATAACTTTAAAGGACAACAGCAATTCTGATATTTGCTGTTCTCCTGCATTTTCAGACTTTTTTGCGTAATATTGGTACTTGCACTTAAGAGACTTAGAAATGACGAAATTGGTAATTAGATAATGAATGAAAGTTTTACTAGCTTGAGCATGATTTTCTTTTCAGCTGCCAAGTTATGGAATAAAATTTCATTAAAGTCAGGAAATCCTGAAATCAGTTTTAAAAAAGTTCTATAGCCAAATGAATGACAACCATGCTTCTTGACTTGAGAAATGGAACAAAACAAAAATAATTGGGGGGGGGGGTTAAAAGTCCACAAATGGGGACAGATTTTAAATACTGCTCTTATAAACTCAGAACGTTGCTAGAATAACAGGTTTTGCATTTGTATGCATTTTCTGAAGGATAAGAAGTTTGAACCTCACATGCATATCATTATTTAGTGACTTTAGTCCACAACAATTTACCAGAAAATCACTTTTATGGGGAAGAGAAGAAAAACATGAGGCTAGAATCTGACCAGTCTACACACGTCAAAGTGCTAG
>NC_056748.1:60301263-60446263 GCF_019279795.1 Protopterus annectens | reverse complement strand
GCCCCCCCATACACAGAGATGCAAAGTCTTGTCTTCAGTATCCCATCACTTAGCTGACTGGGTCATGTTATCAAAAAATCTGATGACATTTCAGGTCACTGCATGGATGATGGATTTTTCCTTTTCTCCAAAATGAAGTTACCTTGGGCTAACTATAATTCTTAGGGAAGTGGAGGCTCATCTCCCAAAATGAGGGTTATAGGGAACTTTCAATGGTAGATGTACTTTGTCATTAAAATTCCAACCTTATCTCCAGCCTTGAGAAAACTCTCAGTGAGTAACTAACTTGCATACACCTTGTGAGTTTACAAAAAAGACAAGTATACTTCAGTATGTGGCCGAGATGGCATGAGGTTGTCAGTATTTCAGCTGCAAGCAAGACAGGAACTGGTCAGTGCATTTAAGCTGGTATAAAGAAGTAAATTAAAAAAGGTTTAATTTTTGATGATTTACTTTCTACATATATTTACAAGATGTCAGAGGGCTGAGTATAGACCACAGAACTCTGAAAAAAATATTTTATTCTCCAAATTTAGGGCAATCTTGAAATTATTGATTACCCATTTTGAATTTAATCTCCATTCCCACTACACAAAAATGTTATAAACATCGAGCAACCATTCCTGCAACATACATGCAATTTATGGTGAGACACATCTAAATCTGAATAAGCCTCTAAACTGTTGTTTACATAATAACTGAAGGACTGAGCTGCTAGCAGTGGGGCGTGGCAACCTTTGACATACAAAGTAGGGACTGAAAAGATTCAAACGAGCAGGGATATGGTTACTGACTTTAAACATGCCTTTTACTTTGTAAAACCTGCAGCTGAAGAGAACACTGACAATCCTTAAAAAAAAAAGCATGCTAACCTATGGCATCCTGAAACTTATTTAACGGCAGAGATTAAAAAAGTGCAATGTTACAAAACTAGTTATGCCCTGGGTGCAATTACAAGCCATACAGTAAGTTGACATTACAAAAGGATCCACCGTCACTTCACAAAAAGATAAGGACTGGGCACGCATAGTGGTCGGTATTACAAATGGAGCCACCTGTCACTTCACAAAAATAAGCACAGGGCAGTGATCAACATTACAACTGGATTGACCTGTCACTTCACAAACAGATAAGCATGGGATAGTGATCGACATTACAACTGGATCAACATTTCACTTCACAAACATGTAAGCACTGGGCACACAGGGAGTGTACCACAGATTCCATCTTTGAGTCACAATTGATCTACAAAAGGACAACAGCTGCACATACATTTTTATTTATTTATTTATTTGCATTTGTTTACCGGGATGGTCCACTGGGCCAAAAAGTGCCCATTTTTAGTGGAGGCTCGGGGAGAAAAGCTCCACATACAAAATAAATTTCAATGCAATCACATTTTCTACATACATAGAGAGATAACTTAAAAAAACAGACATACAATCTTATCATAAATTTCTAGCTAGAATAACAAAGGCAGTATATATTAAATACAAATTATACAAATATAAAATATATATGCATTTTGTAATCAAGACGGTATGAGTAAGTGTCTAGGAAGGTGGTGAACTCTGAAGGGGATATTCTGAGGCAAGGATAAGGTAACAAGAACTGAATATTCAAAGTTTAGCTACTTGTACTAAAGGTCTGACTATGCAGTCTCTAACTAATGTGGTCTACATCTCCCCTTATTTTACACTAATTAGCAAAGATTTGATATACAGTACTTAATTACTTATTTTTTTACTTTATTTTAATATGTTACTGTCTGTTTTGATATCCAATAATTTCTCGCTTACATCAATTTATATATTTAGCTTTGAATTTTGATGACTTTTTTGATATCACATGGTGATATCACAAGAACCTTAGATCATTTAAATACGGTTGTATTTAACAGCACAACTGTTCTGATGAACTCCATTGAATTACATGACAAAAGCATTTAACTTTGATCAAAAACGGGTGTGGACCTTTTCCCTTAGGTTACATTATTGTGTTTTGTTAGGTTTTTGGTTTAAACTAGCAGGTAGGGGATTCAAAAAATGTTTTCCCAATCAATCTGTCATAATCTATGTCGCCTCTCAGCAGAGCAGATCACAGAGAAACAAAACATAAAGAAATTGTGAAGTGCTTGATATTCATGCAGCTGAATTAAGGTCAAATATCTATCGTGGTTCATATATGTTACTGCTTAATTCCCCATTCTGCATTTTCAAGTGGGATTTCACTGGACTGACAGTCACGATAACCCCCACACACAGAAACACACACACATATACAAACACAACCACAAGCACAGATGCATAGGTGACTTGAGGTGCTAAAAGGCCCACAACAGAATGATTAACTTGCATAAACAGAAAGTGAGCAGGACTAGTAAACAAGAATGAAGAGCTTGTTAACAGTTTACAGCAGTCACTAAGTTTCACGGAGCTCCTATGTTACCAGGACTAGTAAACAAGAATGAAGAGCTTGTTAACAGTTTACAGCAGTCACTAAGTTTCACAGAGCTCCTATGTTACCAGGACTAGTAAACAAGAATGAAGAGCTTGTTAACAGTTTACAGCAGTCACTAAGTTTCACGGAGCTCCTATGTTACCAGGACTAGTAAACAAGAATGAAGAGCTTGTTAACAGTTTACAGCAGTCACTAAGTTTCACGGAGCTCCTATGTTACCAGGACTAGTAAACAAGAATGAAGAGCTTGTTAACAGTTTACAGCAGTCACTAAGTTTCATGGAGCTCCTATGTTACCAGGACTAGTAAACAAGAATGAAGAGCTTGTTAACAGTTTACAGCAGTCACTAAGTTTCATGGGAGCTCCTATGTTACCAGGACTAGTAAACAAGAATGAAGAGCTTGTTAACAGTTTACAGCAGTCACTAAGTTTCATGGAGCTCCTATGTTACCAGGACTAGTAAACAAGAATGAAGAGCTTGTTAACAGTTTACAGCAGTCACTAAGTTTCACGGAGCTCCTATGTTACTCCTTCATTTGCAGCAATATGAATGTAGAAACGTGCAAAAAGCTGTGGTGGCTTTTGGGGAGAAATCATGTTACCTTTTACAACCACTTGGAAGTCCTAGAAGGTTTTACATTTTTTTTTTCAATTTTTAGTTAAGTGTGACTTGACCAAGTAAGTTAAATTGTCTGCAGTACATTAGCAGTACTAGATCTGTTAAACAAGATTATTTACTTATTTATTGTTTGGTAACCATGTAGATGGGATGGGTTCACGACCGGAAAGTACAGAAACAAAACCAAACAATATGAACATTCAAGAAGAGTACAACACATAAGAACAAATGCAAAATTAAAAGCATTTAAAGCATCTTGGAACAAGTATATACTTGTTGCAGATCCTTATATTTTTTTACAGAGTTTTATGTATAGAGAAACATTGCAGAAAATGGAGGTACCAGTAAAACCAAAGTTGTTTACAATTCTTACAGTCTACACAAACTCCATTTGGAATTTCATCATTTCAGGAAACAAGTAAAATTACATTTAGGATAATGTATAGAATGACTGTCACGCTGGAGGAAGCATTCTGTTAGAATTTATCATTTCATAGTGACTGTCTCTCAGGAGGTGGTATGCAGTTTGACAGCAAATGGTGAGGTTAACCATTGTCCTTAAAGCACTTGTACTCAGTTTCCTTGTGCAACTGTTTAAAGAATGTCTTTCTGAACTCTGTGAAAGATTCTAGGCCCCTTAATTCAGTAATGCTGGGCCTAGTCGAGAGAAGGCACGTTCTCTAGAAGCTGTTTTATACCGAGGTCGGCTTAATGAGATTGCTTTCTCCTGGGTACTTCTTGGGGTTGCAAACCTTTCTCCTGGGTACTTCTTGGGGTTGCAAACCTTTCTCCTGGGTACTTCTTGGGGTTGCAAACCTAGGCTTGAATGTGTAGTGTCTGTCTCAACAGTATGCAACAGCCACTGTTTAGTATTTTGTGAATAAGGCTGTCTAGGAGATAAGCTGACCTTTCAGCAACTGGAAGCCATTTTAGATATTCTAGGAAGTTACAAAAGTGACATCCGCTGTTGGCACAAAGGACAAATCGGCAAATTTTATTTTCTGTGATCTGAAGTCTTTTCTGTTGAGTAAACAGTAATTAGAGGAAGATCATATTCCAGTTCTGGGAGAAGAATACTTTTGGCTAGGGAAAAGCAAGCTGAAGGAGAGAGTAAATGAGAAATTCTACAGCAGAGTTTAGGTTGAGATAGCAAAAAAAGCAAGCCACCCTGGTGGAATCGCATCAATAGGCCGTATAACAGAAGGAAGAAAATCATGGCAAAAACTAGGAGGTGCAGTACTTAGCAGGATAAAAGCACTCTCAAACTAGACAAAGAGCTCAGAGGACAACAAGTCTAACAAAACTAAACTTGAGGCAAATTTGGCCTCCCAGGCCACAGACAACAAGGTATTCTTTAGCTGTGTCTGGAACCTCAAAGGCAATACACAATTGTGAATCATTGTAAATGGAGTCATCTATACTGAGCCATAAGATATAGCAAACCTTCTGGCTGACAACTTCAGCTCCAACTTTACCTCTCTCTCTCCCCCCATCAACCTTCCCTCATGAAATACTATCAAATATAACTCCCTCAGCTATCTCTAGAGAACAGGTCCTTAATGCTCTCTCTAAGGCCAAGAACATTGCATCAATGGGCCCAGACAATATCCTAGGATGCCTTCTAAATAGCATGAAACATTATTTATCAGGACCTCTGGAATCGCTATTTAACTATAGCCTCCAAACAGGTTCATGCCTCATGAATGCAGTACAGCAACAGTCATCACTCTGCACAAATATGGGCCATCTCCAGACCCTGGAAACTACAGACCCATAAGTCTTACTAGCCTCATATGGAAAGCCATGGAAAGAATTATCATGGAAATCAGTAATGACATAGGAAACCTCCAGACACTGGACCCAATCCAATTTGGTTTCATCAAGGGCGGGTCATGCCTACTCAACCTGGTGGACTTCTTTGAGAAGATAACCAAAGCAATGGATGTGGGCAAAATGGTTCACATTGCCTACCTTGACCTGGCCAAGGCATTTCACACAATCCTCCACTTGGGCATTGTTGACAAACTTAAGAGGTTAAGTACAAACCCTTACGTCACCCGGTGGATAGCCAGCTGGGATACCCAGCTGGCTCACAGACAGGACCCAGGAAGTTAGAAATGGGGAGTCTGCATCTACAAGAGGTCAGTCACATGTGGAAACCCTCAGGGATCAGTCTTGGGACTGTTCATTTTTGGTATTTACTTCTCTGAAGTCAAGGCCAATGTCAATGGACTCTGGCTGACTAAATTTGCAGATGATTACAAATTAGGAGCAGTCACTGAATCACCCACTGATACAAATGTTCTCCAGGAAGGGCTGACAAACTACTGCCAGAGCTATGGTCTAAAACTAAATGCCAAAAAATGCATAACAGTATCCTTCACAAAATCATCCACCCCTAGCAACTATCATATCGACTACAAACTCCTAAGAGTTAACCCAGTAGTCAGGAGCTTGGGGACATACAGACAGTCATCTAGCCTTTGACCATCATGTGTCTACTGCAGTGAGGAAAACATTCTATGTTGCACAATTTATAAACAGAGGTATGGCATCTAGGTCCAAAGAAGTCATTGTTCCACTGTATTTCGGCATTCATCAGACCCATCAATGCCCCCTTTGGTATGTAGCTAACCAGGCATATCCAACAATTGGAACGCCTGCAGAGGTTCCTCACTAAAAGAATATAGGGTGTAAGCAACATGTCTTATGCAGACCACCTTAATGCCCTATCCTGTATTCTACCTCCTACAGGATGTTGACAGGAGATCTATGTCTGGCATACAAAGCATTGTCAGATCCCAGTCTGATGGACCTCCTGCAAATCTGCAAAAAAAAAAAATTAAATAAACAGCACCAGAATTACCCATTCTAAAGACTTAAACATTGCCTGTGATATAAATAGGATGTGCTGGAGAGACAGGTATATATCCCAGAGACTACTTCTATGGAATAGCCTCCCCATCCATGTGAAGCCCATCCATGTGAAGCAGAGTTCCTCCCTAACCCAATTCAAATGTAATTTTGACAATTGGATTGGGAACAAGAAATTCATCCCTAGTTTGTCACCTACTTCTCTAATGGACACAAGCCTGTAAATAGTTCACCTCCAGGCTCCTGCTTATAAATGTTTCACCTTCCAAGCCCCTATACTTGTCACGGGTACCAGAACTTGTCAGAGATTTGGGGTGCATGGCTAGGCTTAAAAAGGTCCTTGTGGTGGTGAGCCTAGTATGAACTTATGAACACTGTGTTAATCATTTTGTTCATATAATTTGAAAAAGTTATAGCGAGATCAATGTGAAGTCTTTTTTTTAAGTATTTTTATTCAGAAGCAAGGGTAATGATGATGTTGTGGTTATTAGTATGTTAATGAGAGGCAGATGAGGGCGTTTTTGTGGGGTTGTTAATAGCATAAGGTCAGTTTTTTGAGGTTAATTAGAAGGTGATTACAATCAGCCCAGTTGCACAGTTTAGAGAAAGACTGCTGTAATTTGTTCTGCAGATCAAAGGGACATTTACTTGCTTGTAGTTGAAGTATGTCATTTACAATTTGCATACAGTATGACATCATGGCATGGGAAGTAATCGCCAAGATCATTAATAAATAATGACAACAGAATGGGACCCAGAACTGAACTGCGTGGCATTCCGGTGTTGACAGGGTGAAGGGATAAAAGGTTGTTGATGTGGACTTGGAATGTTCTCCAGTTAACACTGGAACCACTTGATGGTGTTGTGGCCAAAATTAGGTTTATTCAATTTTTTACAAAACATATTGTAGTTAAAAGTTTCAAATGCCACTGGCTACATCTGCAAACATCCTAGCAGCATTATGAATGCTACAAAAATGAAGCCATTTGGAGGAAGCAAGCCAGAGGTGGTACTCAGAGCATTTCTAAAACCATGTTGTCTGCCTGATAGCAAGCCATAGCTATTAATATCTTTCTTTCTTTGAATATGTTAATGATACTCAAGAAGCGTTCATCATGTTATCATATAGTGGTGTTATTTTAGCTGTGTTTTTAAGGAGAGTTACGAGAAGATGGGTCTTTGTACCCTGTAATGTCATCAGATAGGTTCCGTAACGGTTCTTGTTGAATGCAAGCTACAGCTAATACCTCCTGACCTGTTCAACTTGATTATTTATTTTATTTTACATTTGTTAACCGGGCTAGTCTAACTGGATATATTTCCATTTTCAGTAGAGGCCCGGGGAGAAAAGCTCCGGCAATTTTAGAATTACAACATTAAAAATTAAAAATTAAAATTTAAAGAATTAAAAGTAGAAATTAACAGAAAAGATTTTAATAAAAATACAACAAGGACTTGTGCTTAGAGATAGAAAGTATGCTGTACAACCAGTATTAATAAGATAGAGAAAGAAGTTAGTTAATTAAGTGTAATTAATCTACTAGAGAGAGTTTGTTGGCATATAAATTTGGGAGTATCAGTTAGTCTATCTTACAAGGAATTAGTATGTAACAAATGCATTAGGAGTGTTAGTAATTTAAGTGAGAATAGTAGGAATTCGCAATTTAGGGAGCTATACTTAGTAAAGGGAAATGGTTAGTCAGGCTTGCTACAGGGGCATAACCAGTGTGTTTGGAGGTGTTTTTTGAGGTTATGTTTAAAGAGAGGCAAGGAAGAAAGTAATGTTAGTTCATCGGGCAGTAGGTTCCAGTGTTTTCCCACTGTGTTACAAAAAAGAGAGTCTCCAGCCAGGTTGTTAGACTTGCCTATGCAAGCAAGCAGTTTCTTAGAGGAGCGCAGGGAATTCAGATTTTTGTAAGGCTGGATGAGATTGGAAAGAATAGGAGTGCTGTTGGGTTGGTAGAAAATCTTGTGGGCAATGGTGAGTTGGGGTAGTATCAGTTGGTTTTGAAGTTCAAGCCAGCCTAGTTGCCTTAGATTCAGACAGTGGTGAGTTCTAAAGGTGTTGCCAGTGGCAAATCTGGCAATGGAATTATAGGAATTTGCTAGCTTGGTAAGATTATTTTTCTTTAGGTTAGTATATATGAGTGAAGCGTACAGAAGTGTAGAGATTAAGTGTGAGTGAGCAATTGTGGTTCTGGCTATAGGAGTTGGGAAAGGTTTGATCTTATATAAGGAGCCTATTTTTCTGTTGACAGTTTTAATAGTATTATTTATGTGGCTATCAAAAGTCAGGTTATTGTCAATAGTTATTCCTAGCAGTTTAGTGGTTGTGTCAGGGAGTATAATAGTACCATTATTGGAAAAAACAGAGAAGTTTATGTGTGCGGATTTGTTTGTGGGTGTAAAGAGAAGGAGCTTAGTTTTTTTTAGCATTGAGAAGGAGGCATCTATTTGTAAACCATGTTTCTACTATGTTAAATACTTTCTGGGTTAGAGAATGTAGTTCTGAGGGGGAGTTTGCTATGCATACTAGCATAGAATCATCTGCGTATTGTATGCAGGTGGCTTGGGGGATTGCTGTGTGGAGTTCATTGATAAATAGTGAAAAGAGAAGTGGTCCTAGAATAGAGCCTTGAGGGTCTCCGAGGGTAACTGGCTGAAGGGACGATATGTTGTTTTGCCAGAGAACTGCTTGTTGCCTATTGCTCAGATAAGACCTAAACCATTTAATAGTCTGACAGTCAAAGGAGAGGGACTTTAGAATGTTGATGAGAAGGGCATGGTTGACCATGTCAAAAGCTTTTGAGAGGTTGATAAAGAGAGCAGATGAGAGGTTATTGTTATTGCGGTTTCTATTAATGGTATCTATAAAAGATAGTAGGGCAGTTGTGGTACTGTGTGATGGCCTAAAGCCATGTTGACAGTTAGCTAGAATGTTGTGTTGAGATAAATGATGTAGTAGTTGTTGGTGCATGCATTTTTCCATTATTTTGGCTAAAGGAGATAATAGTGCTATTGGCCTGTAGTTAGAGTAATCATTAGAATTGCCACCTTTATGTAGGGGAATAATATGGGAGATATTCCAAATGTCTGGAATGGTTCCTTCTGTAAAGGTTCTGTTAATGAGGATGGATACAGGGTATGCAATTACCTTAGCTGCTTTTTGCAAGTATTCTGATGGTATTTGGTCAGCAGAAGGTGTGCAGGGCTCAAGTTTCTGGATGAGTTTACAGATGAGAGTAGTAGAGATAGGTTGCAGTTTAAATGTTGGTAGTGGAGCTAATGTTGTGGTGTGAAGGCTTGGGTTGTCTGGGATTAGCTGACTGGCTAGTGTTTGTATGGTCTCTGTGAAGAAAGTATTAAATGTATTGGCTGTTTGTAGGGGGGGTATTAGGATCTGCCTCAAGAGGGGTAGGTGTATGAGTGTGTCCAGGGGACAGGAGTTTGTTTATACTAGACCAAAATTTTTGGGGATTGTTTTGATGGGTTTGTTGTAGTTTACAGTAATAGTTCTTTTTATCTTTAAGTACTGCCTTTTTTGTATTATTTCTTAGTTGCCTAAAGTTTTGTTGATCAGAGATAGTTTTGTTAGCCCTCCATTTAGCCCAAGATTTGTTCCTTAGTAGAATTTTTTGCCTAGTTTCTTTGGAAAGCCAGGGGGCTGGTTTGGATTTCATTCGGATCGACCGTTTAGGTGCATGTTTATCAAGGATGGATAAAAAAGTAGAGTTTAGATATTTTATAGCCTCTTCAAGTGGTAGAGTTTTTAAAGGGTACCAGTTACAGGCACTAAGTTCATTTTGGAATGATTCTGGGCTAAAGTGTTTATTGGACCATGCAATCCTAAAAGTGGGGGGTTTAGGCAGGTCATGTTTTTGTCTTATGATGTAGGTCAACATATGATCACTTAAATCATCTGGGAGAGTGCCTACCTTATAAGCTTGCTCCTGTCTATTTATAAGTATCCAGTCTAAGGTAGTCTCTTTTTTGTTTGGTTTGTTAATTCTGGTCGTGAAGGTGATAGTTTGATTAAAGCCATGCAGGTTAATGTGAGAGGTGGGATTATCTGTACTGACTTTTTTCCAGTCAGTATTAAAATCACCTAGTATTACTGTTTCTTGGCGGTAAGTTGAGGATGCTCAGTTTAATATAGCTTCAATTGTGCTGATGTTATTACCGGGAGGTAGGTAGATACAGATGAGGTATAAAGCTTTGTTAGGGTTGATTTGGAGTTTGGTGACTAGGACTTCGGCATTACTATCCTGAGGAGGGTTATATGGGAGTGTGGAGATGTGAAATCCATCTTTAAATATAACTGCTAAACCCCCTCCCTTACGTTTTATCCGGTCTTCTCTAATGATATTGTAGCCTTGGGGATAATTTCGTTGTCTTTGGTTCCTGGTTTCAACCAAGTTTCTGTCAGGCAAAGGATATCAAAGGAGTGAATATCTAGAAGAGCATGGAGATGAGCTACTTTACTGTTAAGGCTATGGATGTTTAGATGTCCTATTAGGAGTGAGTTGGGGAGTTTAGGCTGGGCTGTTAGGGTAGTAGTATTGACAGGGCCAGGGTTTGGGTGGATGTCATCATCTAGTAAGGAGAGATTGAGAGGTTTTGTTGCTGCATTGTATTTTAGGTAAAGTAGATATTTCTCTCTTTTTATAGTATGATTATTATATTTAGTGTGGGAGACTCTGTAGTATTTGGGTAGTAGATAGCTGGGAATGGAAGTGATATTAGTGTGACTGCAAGTGAGTATGGATGTGTGTATTGCTGTTTGTTTTAGAGGGCAGTTGAAATGGTAATATTGCAGCTTTTCGAAAAAAGTGAGGAGGTAGGTGGAGGTAAGGATAGTAGGAAGTATAGCTAGGAAAATTAGTTTGGTTAAGGTAGTCGAAGCCATTTTCACTGAGATTGAGATTAGGAAGTGTTAAATGGGAAGGGTTAAAATTTGTGAGTAGTGGAAGTAAGTAGTGGAAGTAGATAAGGAGGGTGTAGAAAGGAGGGAATTAGTTCCTGTTAGGCAGTAGAAGAGGGCTATGGTAATGTAGTCAAAGGAGTGGTGTATTGTAATAGGGAATGAGTAAGGGTGTGTCTGATTAGTTTAAATAGAGGTAAGTGTGATTGGGTGGAAGTTGAGGAGGGAGTGGCTAAATAAGTATAAGTGTAGGACCACTGGGGGTGGGTGGGAATTGGGGGTAGGGTAGGGGAGCGGAGTGAGCCCGTAGGGCAAACGGAGTGGGTAGACACAAGGAAGAAGACAGCAGGACAGTGAGAGGAAACAATCAGTCAGGATAAAGGTAAGTACGGAGGGAGCTAGGTAGGAAGGTTAAAGTGACTGTAGGTGTATGCGTGAGGGAACAGACAAGTATCGAGAACTGGCTGGAGGGTAGGACCGATAGTAAGTAGCAAAAGAGGAGAGGTGTTTTATTGAGATGTTATAGTAAGTTGGAAGGAGAGATAGAAGAGAGGTAGTAGTTGATGAATACTGCCACCTAGTGGCCAATCTCTGTAGTAATGGGGAGAGGAAGCACTAAAACAATGAAATAGATGAGCAGGCAGTCCAGATATAAGGAAGAAAAAAGGCTGGGTGAGGTAGGAAAAGGGGATTTCCAGTTATGAGGGTATGGGATAAGCTGCTGGGTGTTCAGGCCGTAATCCTACACTAACACCAGGAAAGTGGTAGAGCAAAATTCACAAGCAGAGTAACATCAGTTATAGCAGCATATTACATACTTTCTTTCACCCTTTTAGTTCACTTCTGTGAGAAAGGTAGGACTTCTCTTGTATGGTTGCAGGCAGAGAGAGAAGGCAATATGACTTAAGAGTGGCCTTGAAAATCCAGTAGGGCTGGGCCAGTACACCAGTTTATCTGGGTAAGTAGGGTTGTAGTGCTACAGAAAAAGAAAACAGAAAGGGAAAGTTTTATAATTAACATCAAGGTTAGGCAGTTAGATATGGAGATTAAAAAGTAGTAGGTTAGACAGCAGAGGGCAAGTACAAAACAAATCACAGATAGTTCAGATTAAACAATCCCAATGTGAAGTGTGTGCCACAATTCTCTGCAATAAGTATTAATAAATTCTTAATAATAATACAAACATTCTATGCAGTGTTTAGAGACATAAAAACAGCAGTCTGCAACAATTAGGATAGACATTGTGTGATCTCTCATTTAAAACAGCACTAGCAGCAGATTACACAAAAATTCTTAGTCATGTAGCCAGAGATAATCACCAAAATGCATAATATAAATGGCAAATGTTCCAAAGGAATACAAATATAGGTATGTTAACACCATTATGTATATTTACAATGTGTACATACTATATAATGTCTCAATTACACTTACTTAGGCATCAGTCTCTACTTCCATGCTGCAAGCTCAAAATGCAGTGCAGCTGATGCACTGCATTTTGAGCTTTATGAAGCTACTTTCTGCACTTTAGATATTCTTCTCAAGGAAGCCTCTACTGTGTCATATCCACATGCGATAAAAGGTCAGTCTCACTTTTGCTTTTCGATGATAAAATTAACAATCCACTTCAATAATTAATTTTCTCATTACTATTGATAAAATTAGTACAATTTCAATGGATTCAGTCACAAATCTTACATTCACAAAATATATTTTATTTTATTTTTTTGTTCCTATTTCAACTAAGCCATCAAACCTCCAACTGTATTTTATCTTTTGGCTTAAGATGTCTTCACTACAATCATTAATGTCCTTGAAACTACACAGAAACTTGACAGAGAATAATAAACTCTGAATTCAAAAATCTGAGCTGTATGTGTGTGTGTGTGTATATATGTCATACCTCTCAAACTCTCAGAGCAAGAAATCTGGACAAAGCCATAAATAAGTGGGGGACAAAGGGCCAGAAATAGGGACAATTTTTAAATATTGCTCTTACAAACTTAGAAAGTTGACAGAATAACAGGTTTTACATTAGCATGAATTTTCTAAAGGATATGAAGTCAGACTCAAATATCTGTCATCTTCTGACTTCAGTCTTTAATGATTTGCCACGGATTTCCAGAAAGCCACACTTTTATGAAAAATGGACTAAAATACAAGGCAAAAATCTGGACATTCTGTGATAATCTGTACACTTGAGAGGTGTGTGTGTGTGTGTGTGTGTGTGTGTGTGTGTGTGTGTGTGTGTGTGTGTGTGTGTGTGTGTGTGTGTGTGAGAGGGAGAGGCAGGACTTGCAGAAAATCCAGAAAAGAGCCATGTGCTTAGGCGAGAGAGACATTAAGGCATTCAACACTTTTAATCTTAATTAAGAGGAGGGAAACAAGTTAAATGCAAGACATTTTCGTACAAAATAAAATGTTCATGACTCAATAGGGGCTTGTGTATCTAAACAGGGAAAGAAAGAATGAAAGACCGAGTCCAGTGACCAGCATAAAACACTTCTTCTTCTGGCTTTTCCTGGTTAGGGGGCGCCACAGCGGATCACCTGTCCGCCCATGATTGGCAGTGGAGTTTTACGGTGTCGAGGTGCCAGCCCGACACCCAACCTTCCACAGAAGGCACACACATGCATGCACTCACACCTAGGGCCAATTTAGAGTGTCCAATCCACCTACAGCATGTCTTTGGGATGTGGGAGGAAACCGAAGCACCCTGAGGAAACCCATGCGACCACAGGGAGGACATGCAGACTCCGCACAGAAGACACCCCAGCCGAGGATCGAACTGGAGAACCTCTCTGTGGGGCACCAGCATGGAACACTAACAGACTGAATTATGTAAGGAATTAAAAATTATCAAGTTAGGAGCAGGCTGCTGAGAGAATGAATAAATGTTGCTTGACTGCACAAGTTCATGATCCATGTAGTATGCTTAGGAAGACATTTAACACAACCAGATATGTTGGTTTACAACACTTTTGAGAAAGTTGGTATGATTCAAAGTACACATACTGGCAGTTAAGCACAGAGGGCTAATCTCTGAGTTGTTATTGATGTGCTTCCTGTGCCCATGGAACCGGGTTCGATTCCTTCCACTATTATGTGCCTACCATGAGTCACTTATCCAGACAGTACTCCCAGGTCAACCCTGAAAGGAACAGTTGTATCCTTGGCTTATACAATCAGCAAAATACTAAACAAAAACAATGTGAACTCGGAGCAATTTACAGATCAATTCAGTCAATGGGAAGCATAAAGCCAATGGTCCACCCTGTAAATCTGACAGTATTTAAGACTATAAAGTAGCAATGGAACTCGAGCAAACAGTGACCATTAAACACACAAAAGTCCTGTACAGAGAAAATATAAAACGGATGCTGAAGCACGGCAAAAGATGCAAAATCACACATTTTTAACAAATACAAAAATAAAGAAAAGGGTAAGCAGCCAACCACAACTCCTTGACTTATAATTTGTTTCATAGAATATTAACTGATCTAGAGATTTCTTTATTAAACAAGGGACTCTCATTTATTCCTGCCCAGGGGGCTGATTACACTGAAATGATTGTAGATTTAAGATTGTTTGCTAGGAATCTTATGTTGAAAACAATTTATTTGCATGCAAATGGTTCTGATTTTGATCTGTTTGGGAAACCTAGTGCTTTTATGCCTCAAAACCATTCATTATTAAGTTTTTTTTGAAGCTATGTAAAGATGAACTATTTCATGTTTTCAGGACAGATAGCACAATCATGGCATTAATAACTTTATGGTTTCTGAAAGATGTGCTCTATTCAGTTCGAGGGATGCTGACAGAATTGCTATATGATCATCAGATAAAGGGGATCCACTGTAGTTTTGGATAGAGATTTCTACTATTCATCTATTAATACCATGTATCATACCTCTCAACTGTACAGATTTTCACAGAATGCCCAGATTTTTGCCTCATATTTTTGGTCCGTTTTTCATAAAATTGTGGTTTTCTGGCAAACTTGTGGCAAATCATTAACAACCGAAGTTAAAAAATAATGACAAACATTAAAGTTTCAGACTTCATACTATTCAGAACATTCATGCTAATGTAAAATCACTTATTCTATCAACTTTCTAAGTTTGTAAGAACAATATTTAAAAATTGGCCCTATTTTGGGCCTTTGTCCCTCTTTTGATAATGGCTTTGTCCAGATTTCTTTCTCTAAAAGATTGAGAGGTATGACCATGTTATATAATGAAACTGTTTACACCAAGATCAGCTTGAGAGACCTGGATTGTTTGATACATAGAGTGCATAATGTCATTAATAACTGTTTAAGTAGATGCATTAGTCTTGAATTGATCAACTATTTAACAGTTGAAGCTCCCCTTGTTCCTAGCTTTCATAGACTCCCTAAAATCCATAAGAATTCCTCTGTACCTTCCCTTAGACTTATAGTGGCTGGGGGAGGCTGGTTAACTGAGCCTTTTTCAATCTTTGTAGAGAAACAGCGCAGACCTGTCTTGGACAGATCTATGGTCGTTCTCAGGGATTCTAAACAATTTTTACAGAATTTATATGCATGCACCAACGCTGGTTGTTTACCTGCTGATTGTCTATTAGTTACGTTAGATGTAGAGTCATTGTTTACTGTTATTCCTAATTTGGATGGATTGAGATCTATACAGGCCTATTTACTTGAGAATAGTACATTTGAGAAATCTCGGATTGACTTGATCGGTCTCTTTACTGAGGTTGTACTTGAAAACAATGTTTTTGTGTTGGATGGGGAGTATTTTTTGCATAGGGCTAGCATAGCTAATGGCACTCCTTGTGCCAATAGCTACACCAACATGGTTTTGGATCAATGGGAGAATACACATCTTTACATCTCTGGTTTTATTAGTTTTTATTAGTTTTTATTACTTATTTGTGGATGATATCTTTATTTTGTGGGCAGGTACATTAACAGATTTACATAAGTTTTTTTTAATACCTTCAGGGCACTACAACGTTTTTGAAGTTTGCTTTGAAATATTCAAGGACTAATATTGAATTCTTGGATGTTGAGGTATTTAGGCATAGTGAATTGTCCTTCTGGACTTGATGGTTTAGAGAGGGATGCTGTAGGAACTCATTTTTACATAGGACGCGTATGCATCCAGGGCATGTTTTTAGGAATATTGTTAAAGGGCAAGCCATACTCATTTCTAGATTAAATGAAAATGAAGATGGTTTTGCTAATGACCTTAGAATGCTTAGGGGTAATTTTAGGGAACGTGGATATAGAGAGAATGAGACAGATCAAGGTTTGCTTCATGGAATTCAGCTGAGAGGGTCACTCGCTAGACCCTATTTTCAGCAGCTGCAGATAACTCTGATACGGTTGGATATGCGAGACAGGAAGCGAAAGATGTTTTGCTTTCCTTACATTACAGTAGTGATGTTGGTGCCATTGCTAACATTACAAAGAAGCACTGGCCTATACTTCTTATGGATGATACGTTTAAAAATATTGTTGGGGAGTCACCTTCTTACACTTTTAAGAACAAGTGCTTAAAAAGAATGTTATGCTATCCCGGCCAGATTAGGAGGCTTGAGTTAATCAATGAGGCCCCTGGCACCTATCCATGCAATAAATGTAATTTTTGTGTTTTTATAGATAGCAGTAGTCAGTTTATGAGTCCTGATTTTGATATGGTTAAGTTTAAGGTGAGGGCTGACTGACATCAGGGATTTGATTTATTTAGCCTACTCCATTGTGTGTTCCTCTTTTTATATTGGCAAGACGAATTGTAGCTTTAAAGAACGTATGAGAGAACATCTTTATCATATTAGGACACACAATAATTTTAATGCTTTAGCTAAGCATGTGGATGAGAAGGAGGCTTCACATGAGTTTAGGCTTTTAGTGACTGATAGGCTTTTTAAAAGGCTACACTTAGGTGACCTTAGTAATAACACTAACAGGTTTCAACTTTCATGGAATCCTTAGAATGAAATCCGATAGGGGCTCTGGGCTCAATGGTCATGTTTCTTTGAAGTCTATTTTAAAGTCCCGTGGGCTAAGGAAGTAAAGAAAGGTTTTAGACCATTATATACACATATATTTTTAGGTTCATAGGATGATACTAGGCAATTGGCCCGGAGGCCCTTATAAGCCTATCCAAGAATTTTGCCTATGTTCCCACAAAGTCAGCACCTGTTTCCCCTGTTCAGCAGGGACAGAAGTAGGATCCCAGGGGTGTATTTTCTGTTTCTCATCCAGGTTCCTCTTAAAGAGGGCTATAGAAGCACTCTGCTTAACATGGACAGCGAGTCTATTCCACAAATGGGGGAGTCTCTGGGACACAAATCTATCCTGCCAACAAGTTCTATTAATGTCACATACCAGGTTTAGGCATTGTATGCAGGTTGCCCAAGTGGATTTTGACTTGTGGATATGCAGCAACTCCTTCAAGGCTGGGTCTGAGATGGCCTTGTATGCCAGACACAGGTCACCTCTGAGTAGTCTGTACGAGACTGAGTACAGGAATAGGACTTTTACCCAATCTGTATAGGACAGTTGTTTGAGACCTTGGATTTCCCTGAGAATGAACCTCTGTGGTCTCTCCAGCTGCTGCATGTGCTTGCAAGGTACATGCCGAACAAGGCACTGTACTCAAAAATGGGTCTGATAAGGGAGGAGTACAGGGATGTTATGACCTTGTTCCTGGATGAAATACCCTTACTTATGAGGTGGGCCATGTAGAAAGCCTTCCATACAATGGAGGCAATGTGGTAGTCAAAAGTCAGGTTGCTATCAATCTGGGTGCCCAGGTCCCTCACGACTGCTTTCATGCTTAGTAGACTGCTATTAATGTGATAATTAGTGGGGACATCATTTTCCCCAAAGGGGATAATGATGCATTTCTTGGAATTCAGTTTGAGGCCATGATCCTGGCACCAATCATTAGTTTGGGTAAGGCCCTCTTGGAGGATATTCACATCACTAGGGGAATTCAGCACTCAGCTTACAGTCTTCTGCAAACTTGGCCAACCACAGATCACTGGTTTTGGCTTTCACCTCAGAAAAGTATATCTCAAACAGCAGAGGCCCCAAGACTGATTATGTGGTACATCGCTCATTACGGGTCTACTACTAGAGATGGCTTCCTCTATTTTGACTGAGTGGGTTCTATCAGTGAGCCAGTTAGCTAACCATCTGGTAACATATGTGTCGATGCCTAGCTGGGAGGGTTTATCTATTACGCCTGAGTGGGGAATAGTGTTGATGGCTTTGGCTAGGTCAAGGTAAGCAGTCTGCACAGTCTTCCTCTCATCCATGGCTTTGGTGACTCTTTCGAAGAAGCTGACCAAGTTTAATAGAAATGATCTCCCTTTGACAATACCAAACTATGTGGGGTCAAGCATTTAGAGGTTGCCAGTGTCCTTGTTTATAAGGTTCATGCTAATGCATTCCTTGGCCTTGCAGATCAGGCTAGTTAGGCTGATGGGCCTGTAATTGCCTGGGTCAGTGGATGGTCCACCTTTGTGTAGAGGAATGACAGTGGCTGTCCTCCATTTGGCTGGGATGAAGCCGGTGCTCATGCTTTGGTTGAATAGGGTGCCTAATGGTGCTGACAGCACATGCCCGAGTTCATGTAAGAGGCAGCCAGGGTTGTTGTCAAGTCCCATGGAGACTGTATTTTTTGCCTTTGAGAGGGCATTAAACACCTGCTCCCTGGTGATGAGGGGAGGGGGGCAGGTGCTGAGGATGTCCTGGTTTACTGATGGGTGATGGGGGGGTGACATTTACACTGAACCTGTCTGCCAGTAGGTTGGCTATATTTATGGCATTTGTGTATGTGGTGTTCTTGACCACCAGTTCAGAGCAGATTTGGGTGTTACCTTTGAGAGTGCAGACATATGTGAAGAAGGCCTTGTGACTGTCCTTAGTGGATGTGGCCAATTTGGACTCAAAGTAAGCCTTAGAGGATTTCACCAGTGACCTTATTTGCTTGTTCAGACAAAGGAGAGATTGCTTCCAACTCAGCACCTGCTCCTTCTTGGCCCTGAACAGCATTTTTTTCTTTTTATTATAAAGTATGTTTATCGCTGCTGTCCACCAGACAGGTTTACTCTTCCTTGAGGAAGATGATTTGATCCTGTCAGGTATTGCTGAGTCCATACAGCTATGTAGGTTCTCATATAGTTTTTTGGTGTAGGCCTGGACATCAGTGCTAGTTCCAACTGAAAGGATGCTGGCTGTAAAACTGCTTATACTTGCTCTCAGGAGATTGTAGCCAGCTTTGGAAAAGTTTTTTTGTCTGACCTTGACAAGGTGGAGGAGGGTCAGGGGAGATGGTGACTTCTAAAGCGACTGCTTTATGGTCAGATCTTACCAAGGAGGATGACACTGTAGGGGTGCTACAGTGGCTACTCCTGTTGGTTAGTACCAGGTCTAGGATATTTTAACTTCTTGTAGGGGTGTCGACCAGCTGATCCAATGCATTGGCATTGACAAAGTCAAGGAATCTCTGGGCATTTTATAGGTTTATGTTTACAGTTATATTTTACTACATGTGTTTTTAAACAAATTGATGTATTAGTATTTATTGATGTGTTTTTTGAGGTTTTTGATGTATGCCTTGATTGATTTAATTAAGTAACATGCCTTAATTGCTGTTATCTGACTGGCTTCTGCTAGTATATATTTGTGTGGAGTTTAATATTAGATCATGATCTGGTGAAATGCTATAAAATTGTGAAAGCTCTTACCCTGTTTTGTTATTTATGCATTTGTTATTAAACGTGTCTGATTTAGCTTCCCTTGCTTTAGCGTCCATTTTTTATTTGCTCTGTACAGTATTTTAAGACTAGTCAAAATATGTTTAACAGTTGCTAAAGCAGTTCCCACTACTATAATGGACCTTGTGTAGGTGTACATGTTTGTGGAGACAAGAAATAGCCACAGAGAGTCATTTGTCCAAGTAGAACTTAATATGGCTAGAAGCAATGTCAACATGCATGTGTCTTCCAACAGACCAGTTGTGAATGAATCTGCCAAGAGTGCTGATACGTTTGTAAGATGCAATAACATGAGAACTGCTATGAACACTTCACTCAGAGGTAAAAGGCTCAATATGCCAAGTTTTGATTGTGTTCCTCAAGACACTGACACCTTGCAGAGTAACTATAATTTGTTTGTGGTCTAGGTTATCTACCAGGGGAGTATTTAATTAAAATTTCACATGAAGAAATACCAATTATTCTGGGAGTGAGAACAGTACCAGTTTCACTCAATAATCAAAGCTAAGCAAATTAATTGTTTGGAAGCTATGGAAGAAGTGGGATTGTCAGAGAGATGAAGAAAGTAAACAGGAGTATAAGGAGATGAGGTGCATGGCAAAGAGAGAGGTGGCAAAGGCTACGGATAAGGCATATGAAGAGTTGTATGAAAGGTTGGACACTAAGGAGGGAGAAAAGGACCTGTACCAACTGGCTAGACAGAGGGACCGAGCTAGTAAAGATGTGCAGCAGGTAAAGGTGATAAAGGATAATGAGGGAAACATACTCACAAGCGAGGAGAGTGTGTTGAGGAGATGGAAAGAGTACTTTGAGGGGGTGATGAATGAAGAGAATGAGAGGGAGAGAAGGTTGGATGATGTGGGGAGAGTGAATCATGAAGTACAATGAATTAGCAAGGAGGAAGTAAGGACAGCTATGAAGAGAATGAAGAATGGAAAGGCTGTTGGCCCAGATGACATACCTGTGGAAGCATGGAGATGTTTAGGTGAAATGGCAGTGGAGTTTTTAACTAGATTGTTTAATGAAATCTTGGAAAGTGAGAGGATGCCTGAGGAATGGAGAAAAAGTGTTTTGGTACCGATTTTTAAGAATAAGGGTGATGTGCAGTGCTGTAGTAACTACAGAGGGATTAAATTGATCAGTGACAGCATGAAGTTATGGGAAAGAGTAGTGGAAGCTAGGTTAAAAAGAGACGTGATGATTAGTGATCAGCAGTACGGTTTCATGCCGGGAAAGAGCACTACAGAGGCAATGTTTTCTCTGAGTGTGTTGATGGAGAAGTACAGAGAATGTCAAAAGGAGTTGCATTGTATTTTTGTAGACTTTGGAGAAAGCATATGACAGGGTGCCTAGAGAGGAGTTGTGGTATTGTATGAGGAAGTCAGGAGTGTCAGAGAAGTATGTAAGAGTGGTACAGGATATGTACGAGGGTAGTGTGACAGCGGTGAGCTGTGCGGTGAGAGTGACGGGTGCGTTTAAGGTGCAGGTGGGGTTACATCAAGGATCAGCTCTAAGCCCTTTCTTATTTGCAATGGTGATGGACAGGTTGACAGACGAGATCAGACAGGAGTCCCCGTGGACTATGATGTTTGCAGATGACATTGTGATCTGTAGTGAGAGTAGGCAACAGGTGGAGGAGACCCTGGAGAGATGGAGATATGCTCTAGAGAGAAGAGGAATGAAGGTCAGCAGGACTAAGACAGAATATGTGTGTGTGAATGAGAGGGAGGACAGAGGAATGGTGAGGATGCAAGGAGTAGAGGTGGTGAAGGTGGATGAGTTTAAATACTTGGGGTCAATAGTTCAGAGTAACGGTGAGTGTGGAAGAGAGGTGAAGAAGAGAGTACAGGCAGGATGGAGTGGGTGGAGAAGAGTGTCAAAAGTGATTTGTGACAGACGAGTACCTGTAAGAGTGAAAGGGAAGGTCTACAAGAGGGTAGTGAGACCAGCTATGTTATATGGTTTGGAGACAATGGCATTGACAGAAAGGCAGGAGTTTGAGCTGGATGTGGCAGAGTTAAAGATGTTAGGATTTGCACTGGGTGTGACGAGGGTGGACAGGATTAGGAATAAGTATATTAGAGGGTCAGCCCAGGTTGGAAGGTTTGGAGACAAAGCCAGAGAGGCAAGATTACGTTGGTTTGTACATGTGCTGAGGAGGGATGCTGAGTATATTGGGAAAAAGATGTTAAGGATGAAGCTATCAGGTAACAGGAAAGGAGGAAGGCCTAAGATAAGGTTTATGGATGTGGTGAGAGAGGACATGCAGGTGGTTGGTGTGACAGAGCAAGATGCAGAGGACAGGAAGAAATGGAAACAGGTGATCCGCTGTGGCGACCCCTAACGGGAACAGCTGAAAGATGATGGTTTAGGCAAATTGGACTACTTGAAGCTTACTAAATATTTCACATATTTAGCAACCCTCTGGGTATATACAGGCTTCTAAGATTACATTTTGGAATCTTAGCCACAGAAGTGTTTCAAAGAGCAGCAACTGAAATTCCTGAACAGCTAGTGCCCATGTTAAAAATAACTGATGATCTTCTAGTTTGGGATGCCATTAAACATGAACATGACTTATGATTTATTAAACTGTCAGAAAAAGTAAGTTAAAAATGCCTGACATTAAACAAGTAAATGTTAGACCTGTGTCCAAACTCTCAAGTATCTAGGACATGTTTAACTTGTGGAGGTCTTAAACACAACTCTGGTACATTCAAAACAATTTAAATATGCAAAAATCACCTTCATATGTTATCTCTTATGCAATTCCTATATCTTTCAAAGCTTTTTTCAAACTCGTCAGGTATAACAATACTACTTAGGAATCTAGTACAGCATGAAGTTGCAAGGTTTTGGTCAAAGGAGCAAAGCAGAAGGCTTGTGATGTTAAGATATTGGATACTGAGGTAACTGCATAAATTCTAGTATGAGTCACAGTTAACACTTCAAGAAAATGCTAGTCAGTGAGAACTTTGGGAAATACACAAAAGACAACAGAGCTCTGAATGTTGTACAAACCCACTATGCTCAACATGTTGGCATATTCTTTTAATGGGAGGCTCTGAGAGATGTGATCACTTTACAAATGGAAGATAACCTCCTTCACCCTCTCTGAAAATGGAAAGCATTACTCCAGTTCACTACTTTGGACATATTGTTCCGGATTTCTACATAAACCAAAAAGGAGTATCATCTTCAACAGGCCAAAAATGTCCAGCAGATTTAGCATTTCAACCCACATTACATCCACTCCTACAGCCTTGATACAGTACAACTATTCAATTCTTGCAATGACATCATCAAAGTCAATCTGACTCTACTGTGTACTTCTTGCACTGCCCCCCCCCCCCCCCGAGGAGGGCATGTTACCATAAGAAAGACTTCACCAATATTACTTTCACATTTTGACAATATTCCCAGCAGAGATCAGAATTTCTCCACCCTTGGAGCTGGAAGCTCAGACAACATCCTGTTTCCTGGAGTTGTCTCATGGTTTGCCAAAAGTTTGAATCCAACTGAAAATCACTCTCCATAGCTTTACAAAAATCCTCCAGCACAAAGGCCTCTACTTTTATGACTGCTGTGATAATACCTTTCTTGCTTATAGGCATCTATCAAACAAATACAGAGACTCTCCATCCCCATTAACATTTCACAGACAGCCTCTTTACTTAACCTGAAAGCTTCCATCACTGATGGTATTCACCAGAGCATCTTAGGAGCAACTCTGACAAGAAACTAAAGTCTGATGTCATAGTTATAAACTTAAGGTGATTTTGTATGCAAGGCTTCTCATGTTTTCTTGAAGAACGTTCATGACATGTAAGCCTACATTTAAGAATTATATACTCTTTTGTGACACTTACCGTGGATACATTTCAAAAAAGCTTTTGTAAACTATGAAAGGGCTTTACTTGTAAAGAAAAGCTTCTAAAATTCTTCACCTTTCTTAGAGCTTAGTCCGACTTGCAAGATTTTTTTTTGGTGGGGGATTACAGCACTTGCTTCACCTATCCAAGAAACTTTCACTTAACTTCAAAAGCTAATTATCCTGCAAGGACACTATACTACCATTATTGACTTGAAAAGATTAAATTCACAAATACTTAGGATTACTTCTCGCCAATAACTTAATTCACAATACACTGAAAAATGAGAGATACAGCTAAGAAAACACTATACAAAATTAAATTTATAATGTTTAAACTTCATTTCCACTTAGGCACTTATTACAAACTCTCCAAGTTGGCGACAGTGTATGAAATGACTTTTCCAAATCCCAGCCAGGCCCTACTTTCCTGTTTTCCTTGCAAACGGTATAAATTTTGTGCCTCAGCCTATACTTTCAGAATTGCACAGTCCATTATAGGTTTACGCTGACATTAACGAGAATATTCTGCTCTTGATTTCATTAAACACAACCTGCCATGGTTCCAAACAAAATGTTTTAAACCTCTACCTTTTCCAGTTATGCATCATGTACAAATTCTAAAGTGTCAGGAGCAACGCTAACGAAAATTCTATCACAGATAAATAAATCATTCAGAACAACATGAGTTTTCTTAAAATGTAAAGGCAGCCACTGAGGAAAAAAATGAATATTCTTTATAAAGCAATAAAAGTAACATTATGTTAGGCCCCAAAAGATGACTCATACAAGTATCCCACTGAAGACATACCTGTAACCAAATGAGAGCACAATGTTAGAAAACAAAAGGTCCACATTATCCTTTCTGCTTCAAGAAAAAAATACTACAGGACCTCTGAGAGACAATTTTTTTAAGAACCAATAAATGGCAAATGCAAATAAGGCAATGGGCAGCAAATGCAGAGAGAGAAAGAGAAAACAAAAACAATAACACAACAGTTAAAACTCTACTGTGTACTGCATTGCCACAGGAAATACACTAACGTACAAGAACAACAATCTACATTACAGGGAGAGAAAGAATACACAGCAGAGATATTTGTGGGCAATAGATTTCCCATGTCACTGTGTACAAAAGAACTGCAATCTTCACAGCCTCATAGGACTGCAGTGGGTCAGGTCATGGTACATGCATATCTGTGGTGCAAAACCATGTACAAAATATATGCAGTGCGTCTGACATAAGCATGATCCAAACATGTCAAAGTAAGTTCTAAACCTATCTAATTTCAGGAGACATGAAAACCCAGCCATTGCAAAAGGCATGTGTCCAGTAAGCCTATACTAAGCATTCTCCTGTGGATAAAGCCAGGGAACATAATGCTGTCCAACACTGAAGACTAGCATATGGAAATCAAAATGCCGAACAAAAATGTCCTTAGGCAACACACGAACAATGATAACATAACAAACAGCATCTGCATCTTATCAGACAGCGGGGGGGGGGGGGGGGGTTGTGCCAGTGAAGACTTCTAATCTACGTCTCTGAATCCTTCCTGAATTAATGAATTAATGTTTTCTTACTGATAACATTACCACTTTCATGCACACTTTCATGCAAACAGTTTTATTATACACGTGTATAGGTTCATAGGTAGGTACTAGGCTATTATCCCTAGGGCCTATATAAGCCTAGCCAAAAATGTACCCTGGCTTTCACCACCCAAGAAAATTATTTTCCTGTGCCCCTGTCGAGCAGAGCCACAGAAGTGATCCCTGGGGTGAATTTCCTATTTCCCATCCAATCATCAAGATTTTTCTTGAAGAGTGCTAATGAGGAGCTCTGTTTGACATAGATAGGTAGTCTACTCCAGAGTATGGGAAGCCTCTGGGACAGGAATCGATCCCTCCAGCATATTCTGTTTATTGTAGTGACAAGGTTTAGGTCCCTAGAGCATGTAGCTCGGAGGGATTGGTATTTCTTTAAGTGGAGCATGTCCAACATCTCTGGGTTTGACATAGCTTTGTATGTTAGGCAGAGATCGCCTCTGAGTAGGCGATATGCGACGGAGTAAAGCTGGAGTTTTTTGAGACGGTCTGCGTAGGGCATCTGTTTGAGGCCAGTAATCCTCTTTGTGAGGTATTTCTGTGGCCTTTCCAGTTGTTGATGTCTTGTGAGGTAATACCAAAAGGGGCGTTTTACTCTATAATGGGTCTAATGAGTGATGAGTAGAAGGGAACAATGACCTCTTTTTTTCTGGATGAGAAACCTTTTGTGATGAGGTAAGCCACGTAGAAGGATTTCCTGACCACTGCGGCGATGTGACTATCAAAGGAGAGACTACTGTCCACCTGTGTCCCAAGGTCTCTTAGCACACTTTTGGCGTTAAGTAGACTACCACTTATGTGGTAGTTCATGGGTGCAGAGTTTTTACCAAAGGGGATGACAATACACTTTTTGGCTTTGGCAGTGAGCTTCAGGCAATGGCTTTGACACCAGGCATCTGTCTCAGTGAGGCCCTTTTGTGGTATGTCCACATTGTTTGGAGTTTCAATTATGGCTCCTAAAGACCTTCTGTGTTATCCTGTACTTCAGAGAAGTAGATACCAAACAGGAGAGGACCCAGGACTGAACCCTGTGGTACTCCACTTGTCACTGATCTGAAGTCAGATTTGGAATCTGCTACTTTCACAGTGTGGGTTCTGTCCGTGAGCCAGCTGGTAACCCATCTTGTGACATAGGGATCTATACCTAGTTTATTGAGCTTATCTATAATTCCAGAGTGGGGGATGGTGTAGAAAGCCTTGGCGAGATCTAGATAAGCTGTGTGAACCACCTTACCCTCATCTATGGCTTTGGTGACTGCTTCAAAGAAGTCAATCAGGTTTAGGAGACATGATCTTCCTTTTACAAACCCGAACTGGACAGGGTCCAGAGTTTGGAGATTACCAATGTCTTTGTTTATGAGTTCCATGATGATACGTTCCATGGCCTTGCAGACCAGGCTAGTCAGGCTAATGGGGCGGTAGTTCCGGGGTCCATCGTGGCTCCCCCTTTGTGGAGTGGGATAACTATCACGGTGCGCCATTCAGTGGGCACAAAGCCTGAGGTGAGGCTATGATTGAACATGGTACTTAAGTAGGGTGCCCGTTCATTCTGTAGTTCGTGTAGAATGCAGCCTGGGATATTGTCAGGTCCCATGGATGCTGTGTTCTTGGCTTTGGAGGGTGTGTTTTTTTAACTGTGCAGTGTATGTAGCTACATAGAAACACATATGTAAACATGCATTACAATAGTTTCATTTTCTGTTGAAATATCCTTCTGTGACAGCTTGTTAACCATAAAAGAAGCTTTACACTAGGTACTACAATTTAAAAAAGAGCATTAGAAGCTCTATGGTTATAAATCCAATTTGCTTCATTTTGTACAGATACAAGGGGCAGAAATGAAACTATTCTCTCCATCTGTGTTCCTTTGAGGAATATAAAGGAGGCCCAGCGCTTGCATAGCTACCAGCAGGATCTGTCCTATCTCCTACAGTCCAAATACCTCAACCCCTCAGTCAGTGCTTTCAAATGGAACAATGCCCAGTTGATCCAATTTAATAGGAAACAAATGAAAGGAAATCAGGACCAGATGAACTGCTCTACTGACACAGTGTTAAAACAAAAACAATTTCATAACAGATTTCAGATTAAGGCTCATTTGCCATGTGTGTGTGCCTCAGTGAATGTTTTTTGGTTTAACTTTCAGATCTACACTGAATAACTTTGCAAATCTTTTCAGTAAAAGCATTATGGAGACTTTGCAGATGTTAATCTCCTTCAGCAGGCCTGGACATGCACTACAGCAGCCACGAAAAATGGTCTCAGGTTCACACAGCTTAGATTGAAATGTCCTCCCCCCCTTCTTTTTAAGTCAAATGTCACAAGCAAGATGATACATCACTAGACACGTGCATTTATCACAAGCCCATCTAGCTGCCAAAGGCCAGTCCCCTGGGTTAAAAAGATGCATTCTGCAAGGCATTTACATTTTTATATTTGCAGAATATTTCAACATTACCAACTTATCTAGTTATTAGGACTGACAACTCTGAACTGCCTGGATGTATCCATGTGGCGTGAGGGTGATACAAAAGACATGCCTGGCTGTCTACATTCATTCATTACTTGCCTAGTAAAAGCTACTGATGGTGATGGCTGCTCATAGGTTCAGTATTAGAGTTAGATGTGATGTGACATCAGTACTTGGATGACTGTGAAGGAAACAGAGGCATTTTGTGTAGGTCTGCACAAAGTGTTAAAGGACAGCACCAACCCAAGATTTAAAAATCCCATTATACCATACCCACTGCGGATGCCCCCTTTGAATGCATAGCACTGGGCACTGTGGGTCCACTTCTAAAATTAGGTACAGGATGTGAATATAGATGAAGGCTGCCAGCCTAACCAGATAGAATTTTGGAGATAATTCTGTCAACTGTAAATATGAATGTAAACCACAGGCTTGTTGTCTTAAATAGTAAAAAATAGTGTTACATGTGGAACTGAAAAAAATGTAACAACAATGCACTCTACTGACCAAGTAAAGCATGTAATACAGGCGACACTACTGACTGTAATGGCATCAATAACATTATGGGTGCTAAGAACACTAGCAGTGGTCGTATTTCTCTCCTTAAAGCAACGGATTTGGGTCGTACAGTCGGTACTGAACATGTAGATGGTGGAAGGACACCTAGAGACAGTTCGATATTGGTTACTTCTTCTCCCGAAATACACAGTGGACAAAGGCATGAACAAACCAGTTTTGAAGAAATAGGCTTACCTATTCTACACAACCAAGTAGAACCTAGCAATAGCAGGCTTGCACCCACAGATTTCATTTTCTTTTGGAAATCTAACCAAAGAGACCAGGAGGACAGGTACAAAGCCAAAAAGAACGCGATTTATGCGTACTTATCATAATACTAATCCCAAGGGCGGAGATGACAAAGGTACTGTACATCCTATTAAGCATAGTGAATGTGTGGGAAATGCAAAAACGACGCAGGGTAATAAGGAAGTCTATTTAAAAAACTTTTTTGACAACCATTGCGATTTTGACAACACCTCTGTTGACAATGTGAATGAGCATTTTGATCCCTACAAGTTAAAGGGAACTTTAAAGGATTTAATTTATATGTTGGGGAAAAAAATTTAATATCATCAATTCTATAAAATTGGACAATGCTTACTTGTCTAAATGTATTGATACTAACATTGTACCTATGGGCTTGCGTTTTTTTAAAACTCCTATGGGGATTGAATTGTCTAGTACAAACATGAAAGAATTTAACAAATTATTTGATTCTTTTGGCATATAATACATGAAAATGCTAATCAAATGCAATGATGAAAAATTATGTAAATGTATTAATGAGGTTGAGCAGTTGAATGATATTACTTTGAAAGATCTAATGTTTACACATTGGGAAAAATTATATGCGAAACAATTTGAATCAGCTGATTCGAAAATAAAAAAAAGCATATGAAAGGAAAAGCAAAAAAATTAAGAGAGACACTGAACAGTACAAGAGGGGTCAGGCCTATCATTGCGGAGGGGTACACCACCGAGATAGGCCAGATGCAAACAATGTACACACAAACAATTTTCATCAGTCCAATATGAACCCATCCCGAAAGGACACTCGTGTTCATGACGTGAATAATGATTATGGAGAGCAGTATATTTATAACAATAACAAGGATAATTTGAATTTTCATCAGGGGTGGAAAAATGGGAAACAGACAGATTGGAAAAGGGGGGGGGGGTGGAGGAAAAAGAGTTTCTACCATCAAGAAGTGGAAAAGGAAAGGAAATGGTAATTGACACGGAATGGCAGTTTGGAAAAATCTAAAGCGGACCAAGATATTGTGATTGATGGAGTAATACATTGCTTTAATCAATTTAAAATTTATAATTATACACATACTCCTTTGGACAAATCACATTTCAGTTTACTATCAAAGGGAATGAAGTACATTCCTACACCTAATTTTAGACTAGTCGATTGTCTAAGTGAATTTAAGCTTTACATTAGGAAATTGAATTTAGCATTGTTATTTAAGGACAACATCGACCAACCTGTAACTAAGATAGGTGCCCTTAAGAAAAAGAGAACATTTATTCCTCCCATGAACTCTTATGTTCAAATTTATGACAGATCGGTGACACAGCAGATATGCCAGATACAAAATCAGACCGTCAAGAAAAAGATAAGAAGTAATCTTTCTCGAGACTAACAAAATATATTAAAAGAGTTAAGGGCTAACAACAATTTATGGGTTATGAAACCCGATAAGGGAGGGGGGGGGGTTGTTATATACAACAGTTTGGAATATACTTCCAGGATGCATGATATTCTGCATGCATCCAGGAAAGTACAGTTTTGTACCTACCATAAATGTAGATGTTCGAGTGTTCACCCTGCTGCAGTCATCACACTTGGGTTATCCTGTCGTCAGGCGGTCCCACAGTCGGCCGGATTTCCAAAGTCTTGGTCCGACATCGGTTGTTGTCGCCCCATCCCTGACGTCAGTGCGCCAGGGGTACATATACTGAAACCGACGCCATTTTCTTCAGTTTTTCTTGCCCCAGATGTCAGGTGTCCCCAAAAAGGTGATCAAAATTAGTACCAAATGGTGTGAACACTGTACAAACACAAAATCCCTTCAGCTATAAGCAAATACATCAGTAAGGCATAGCAGAGATTTAGCCAAAAGATCAGAGGGGTTGGAGGGAGGGTAACCTGGACTGCAGCAGGGTGAACACTCTAACATCTACATTTATGGTAGATACAAAACTGTACTATGCTCATCGTGTTACCCTGCTGCAGTCATCACACTTGGGTTGAGTCCCAAAGTTAAGGCAGGGTGGAGGTATCATAGAGGGTTAGTGGAGGCAATGAGGCCCTGCAGAACTGCAGTGGCGAAGCCTGCCCTGGATTTAGAATAAAGAGGAAGGTGATCGTGTTTGGTGAAGGTGTGTACTGAACTCAAGTTGCAGCTTCTAAAATTTCCTTGGTAGGGACCCCTCTGAGAAAGGCTGTAGAAGTAGCTGTTGCCCTGGTAGAGTGGGATCTAATGGTAGTAGGAACTGGTTTCCCATGATGGGTATAACAGAACCGTATGCAATGGCCTATCCATTTAGAAATGGTTTGTTTGGATATAGCCCTCCCTTGAGAAGCTGTAGCATAGGATATACAGAGCTGGTCAGTTTTTCTGAAAGCCTTAGTTTTGTCCAAGTAGTAATGAAGCTGCCTGTGAATGTCCAAGGAACGCAAGAGTCTCTCACCTTTGTTCTGTGGATTGGGAAAGAAAGTGGGTAGATGGATGGTTTGATTTAAAGCTACACTGGAAACCACCTTAGGCATGAAGGAAGGATTAGTTCGTAGAGAAACTTTGTCTTGATGAAAAATGAGGAAAGGTTCCACTGCCATTAGTGCCTGTAATTCTAAGACTCTCCTAGCAGAAGTTATTGCCAGGAGCAGGGCAGTCTTCCAAGATAGGAACTGAAGGTCTGCAGAGAAAGCTGGTTCAAAGGGAGGTAAAGTTAGTTTTTCCAGAACAAAGTTGTGGTCCCATGTTGGTGTAGGAGCTCTTCTAGGTGGTCTAATGTTTTTTGCCCCTCTGAGGAACTGCTTTAGAAGAGGATGTGAAAATAAAGGTGGATTCGTGTTGTAGTGAGCTGAAATAGCTGAAGCGTGGATTTTAATTGAGGAGAAGGAAAGTCCTTTGTGCAACATCTCTGCTAAATACTGCAGAATGTGAGGCATACGAGGATGAGTTGTGTCTTGGCCTTTAGCTTGGTTCCAGGCAGAAAACCTTTTCCATTTGTCCGAGTAAGCCTTCCTGGTGCTTGGCCTCCTGGTTTCCAGAATAACATCCAGAACTGCTTGTGAAAGAGGGGCTTGGTGGGATGTTTAAAAGATTCGCCATGCAGCCAGGTTTAAGGTTTTTAGCTGGCTGTGTAGAATCTGTTTGTTTTGCTGCATGAGCAAATGAGGTATTTGAGGCAATATCCATGGTGGGCTGTGAGCCATGTTCTTCAATAGCGGGTACCAGTGCTGGCATGGCCAGTCTGGGGCTATGAGAATCAGTCGAGGTTTCTCCTTTTTGACCTTCAAAAGAACCTTTGTGAGAAGAGGTAATGGAGGAAAGGCATATGCTGTCAGGTGTTTCCAAATGAAGGAAAGAGCGTCCACTTTCCAAGCTTGATGGTGGAATGTCCTTGTACAAAATGTTGTCAGTTGGTAGTTTTGAGGACTGGTAAACAGGTCTATATTTGGAAGGCCCCATTTTTGAGTTATCATTGTAAATATTTGTGGGTCTAGCTTCCACTCGTGGGGATCTTTGATGTTTCTGCTTAGGTCGTCTGCCAATGTGTTTCTCTGTCCTGGCAGGAATTGAGCTTGTAACTGGACTTGGTAGGCCAGAGCTGTGTTCCATAAGATTATTGCTTGCCTGCAAAGAGGGTAGGAATGTGTGCCCCCTTGTTTGTTTATGTACCACATTACTGTGGTGTTGTCCGTCTTTATTGCAAGTTGTCCTGGATGTAGAAGATCCTTGAAGGCTGTCATAGCTTTCTGTACAGCTAGCATCTCTTTTTGATTTATGTGCAGTTTTCTTTGTTCTGCAGTCCATAGGCCTTGAATGCATTGCCCTGCCATGTGTGCCCCCAGGCATAGTCTGAAGCGTCTGTTGTGATAGTTTGCCTGGTTGGGGGCAAGGTGAAAGGATGACCCTTGTTGAGGTGACATGCCTGTGCCCACCATAGAAATTCCTGTTGAAAGCAGGGAATGAGAGATATCACTGTGTCCAAGTTGTGGCTATGTTGAGACCACACACTTTTTAGATACCACTGTAATTTCCTCATACGCAGTTTTGCAAATGGTATTATCAGAATGCAAGATGCCATGAAACCCAAAGCCTGCAGAATTTTTCTTGCAGTTAATTGGGTCTTTGTTGCCATTGTCTTGAAATATTGAGTCAGTTGTAGTTGCTTGTCTGGTGTAAGATAAGCCTTCTGGGCCGTTGTGTCCAAGCTGGCACCCAGGAATGTCATTTTTTGTGAGGGTACTAGTTTTGACTTCTTTTCGTTTACTGTGTACCCCAGACAATTTAGTAGATGCTTCACAAAAGCCAAATGATGTAAGAGAATGTCTTTTCTTTCTGCTTGGATGAGGCAGTCGTCCAGGTATGGATATATTTGAATTCCTCTTTGTCTGCAGTATGCAATTACTGGTGCCAGGCATTTTGTGAAAACTCTGGGCGCAGTAGATAAGCCAAAGGGCAGTGCAGAGAATTGGTAATGGGTTGAACCTGCAATGAAACGGAGGTATCTCCTGCAACTTTGTCTGATAGGGACATGCAGGTATGCCTCCTTGAGGTCCAACGTTACCAGCCATGCTTCCTTGCCCAACATGGGAAGTAGCTGCTGTAGTGTTAGCATCTTGAATTTTGGGACTTGTAGGTAAGTATTTAGAATTGAAAGATCCAGAATTGGTCTCCAAGCATTGTCCTTTCTGGGTACTAGAAAGAGCCTTGAGTAAAATCCTTGGCCTTGCTCTTGAATTGGTACCCATTGAATGGCTCTCATGGCCATGAGAGCTGTAATTTGTCTTTGTGCCTCTGCCCATTGATTTTGTGGCAGGTTTGGCATTCCTCTTTTCATTGGCAAGGTGTGAAAGTAGAATCTGTATCCTCATAAAATAATGTCTAGGACCCATTTGTCCTTTGTGACCAAGTGCCAGTTGTCTGCAAAAAGTGCTAGTTTCCCCCCCAAGGGGGCTAACAAAATAGCTTTGTTTGGCCAGTCGAGGTGCAAGTCATTGAGTTTGCCTTCTGGTGGGTTGAGACCTGTCTTCTCCTCCTTTCTGGGTTGGAGTGCCCCATTGGCGAGGTTTATACTGGGCTTGTGGTTGTCCATGGCCCCTTGGGCGCCTGTATTTACCCCTCTGAGGTCTGTCAGTGGCTGGAAAGGACCAATTTTTTGTTGGCCAGTTTCTGCTGAAGCGAGGGGGTTGTACCTGTAGGAAATCTTTGACTGTCTGCATTGATTTCACCTTATCTTCCATTTTCTTTAGCACCTCTTCTGCTTTAACTCCAAAAAGAACATCCTGCTGTAAGGGTGCATCCAGTAGTTTTGCTTTAACATGATCAGGTAGACTTTGTTCCTTTAACCAGGCATGCCTACGTATAACTGATCCAGTGACAGCTGCTCTGCAGGAGGCCTCCAAAGAATCCAACCCACATTGTAAGGTATGTTTGCCCACCTGCTCGGTGGCGTGCAGTAAATCCTGTACTTCTTTCAATTCAGATTGTTGGGGAAGGGAGGTAATCTTTTGTTTTAACTGAGAGATTAGAAACTGCTGATACTTGAGCATATTAAATTGACAATTTAGTGCTCTCATAGCTAATGTGGCTGAGGTGTAAACCTTTTTCCCCCACCTGTCTAGTGCTCTTGAGTCCCTCTCAGAAGGTACTGGGTTTTTAGCCATGGAAGCCTTAGCCCCCTTAGGACCCTGGGAGATAGTCTCTGAGTCAGCTACTGGGCTTTTGTAAAGAAATTTGTGGGAATCAGGTACTCTGTAGTATCAGTCAGGCTTAGCGGGAGCAGGAGGTAGAGAGTCTGGGTTGAAACTGGATTCTAAATAGACATCATCCACAATGTCCAAAACAGGTGGGATGGCTAGAGGTCTGTGTTGGGGGAGTAAAAGAAACTCTCTGTGCCTTTTCTTGGAATCAGAGAAATCCTGACCTTCCCAGTGGAAATGTTCCCTCATAGTGTGTAAAGTTTCTCCAAAAGAGTAGTCTTCAGGAGGGGAAGCTGAGGGAATAGAGTCCTCAGCATCAGAATCTTCATAAGGAGAGTAGGAATAGTCTTGGTCTTCAGAGGAATCCGAAGAAATAGACAGTTGCTCAGAAGAAGCAGAGTCTTCCTCTTGTCTAGGCCTTTTGTCAGGAGGAGGCTGTGAACCCCTGATAAGAGAAATCAAATCTTCAGCCATTTTGAGCATCTGTTTCTTAGGCATAGGGCCTTGAACAGGAGACTGAAGTGTAGCCTTTTTAGCTTTAGAAGGAGTCTTAGACTTAGAAAACGTTTTGACTGTGAGAGTCGTAGGTCTGAAAACGCCCTCAGAAACCAATGGCGTTTCCGAAGCACCAACGTCCTTAGAAGGTATATCGTTGGAAGGGCCTGAAGTAAAAGGCTGCGTCGGCCTAGTACATTCCGTCAAAATATCCGTAGTGGTCTCGGGTTCCAGGACTGCGGTAGTCAGGGGCTGCGTCGGAGCCTCACTGAAAACCGGAGACCGGATCAACCGAGGCCTCGGAATCAGGTTTAGGCCTTGGCTGTTGGTCCTTGTCCCTGCATTTTTTGTGCACGCCAGTAGTCGGTAGCTCTGACGGCATGTTATAGTTAAATTTTCTACCAAAAAAGTGTCGTGCGAAATCAAATCGCCTTTTAATAGTACGCTTATTAAACCTAGCACAAAAATGACAAGAAGTGACGTCATGATCAGGGCCTAGGCAAGGTATGCAATAAGAATGAAAATCCTTATGAGGTATTTGCTTCCCACAACAAATACAATTGTTAACTTTTTCTGACATCGGTCTGAGGCAAGAAAAGTTCCAACGGGGTACTTAGCTTTATAGAAGACTTCGGTCTGAAATTCGAATTCGATAATCTCAGGAGTCGGCCGGCCAGCACTTGCGAACTGCTTCTGCTTCGGGCACCGCGCGGCAAGAAAGACTGGGGAAAATGGCATTGGTTGCAGTATATGTACCCCTGGCGCACTGACGTCAGGGATGAGGGGACAACAACCGACGTCGGACCAAGAATTTGGAAATCCGGCCGACTGCGGGACCGTCTGACGACAGGATAACCCAAGTGTGATGACTGCGGCAGGGTAACATAATGAACATCTATGAAACGGTCTCCCTAAATGAAATATAGCGTACAGGAGAATTGATTTGCATATAGAAGAATTCTTATTGGACAGACGAATAAATGAGGACACATATCATTTTCTCAGAGTTGAATTTCCCAAAATGGCCACAATAGTAGGCATACCAAAAATTCATAAAGATATTAGGAATCCACCATTTCAGCCTAGAATAGCAGGCAGTAAGTCTAAAACTTTCCCCGTTAGGTGTATTAGTAGATTTTTTTTATTTATTTTTTTATTTTTTTCATTACAATGGTATTAGTAGATACCATGCTTAAACATTTATATGGTGAAGTAACACACATGGTTAAAGACTCATGGGAATTTTTAAAAAATTATCCGGTGGATATTTGGAAACAGGGTTATTCATTTGCATCTACTGATGTAGTAGATTTGTTCTCTTGCATACCAAAAGACAAAGGAATGGAAGCCTTCACTAATAGTATAAGGAAATACAGTCATCTTGAATGGGACAAAATGTGTCTGGTACTGGAACTAATGTCTATAGTTCTAGACCATAATTACATCTATTTTGAAGGTGAACTATTCAGACAAATTAAAGGTGTTGCTATGGGGGCGGCATGCGCCCCCATATTTTCCAATTTGGTGATGCTAGATTGGGAGGAAAACACCATATTTAACAGTGTATCATCATCATCTTCTTTCGTCTGTTCCCATTAGGGGTCGCCACAGCAGATCATCTGTTTCCATTTCTTCCTGCCCTCTGCATCATGCTCTTTCACAGCAACCGCCTGCATGTCCTCTCTCACCACATCCATAAACCTCATCTTAGGCCTTCCACTTTTCCTCTTACCTGGCAGCTCCATCCTTAGCATCCTTTTCCCAATATACCCAGCATCCCTCCTTGGCACATGTCCAAACCAACGCAATCTCGCCTCTCTTGCTTTGTCTCCAAACTGTCCAACCTGAGCTGACCCTCTAATATACTGATTCCTAATCCTGTCCATCCTAGTCACACCCAGTGCAAATCTTGACATCTTTAACTCTGCCACATCCAGCTCTGACTCCTGCCTTTTCGACAATGCTACCGTCTCCAACCCATATAACATAGCTGGTCTCACTACCCTCTTGTAGACCTTCCCTTTCACTCTTATTGATACCCGTCTGTCACAAATCACTCCTGACACTCTTCTCCACCCATTCCACCCTGCCTGTACTCTCTTCTTCACCTCTCTTCCACACTCACCATTACTCTGAACTGTTGATCCCAAGTACTTAAACTCATCCACCTTTACCAACTCTACTCCCTGCATCCTCACCATTCCTCTACCCTCCCTCTCATTTACACACATATATTCTGTTTTAGCCCTGCTGACCTTCATTCCTCTCCTCTCTAAAGCATATCTCCACCTCTCCAGTGTCTCCTCAACCTGGTCCCTACTCTCACTACATATCACAATGTCATCTGCAAACATCATAGTCCACGGGGCCTCCTGTCTAATCTCATCTGTCAACCTGTCCATCACCACTGCAAATAAGAAAGGGCTCAGAGCTGATCCTTGATGTAATCCCACCTCCACCTTAAACGTATCTGTCACTCCCACCGCAGTCCTCACCAATGTCACACTACCCTTGTACATATCCTGTGCCACTCTTACATACTTCTCTGTCACTCCCGACTTCCTCATACAATACCACAACTCCTCTCTAGGCACCCTGTCATATGCTTTCTCGAAGTCCACAAAAACACAATGCAACTCCTCCTGACCCTCTCTGTATTTCTCCAACAACACTCTCAGAGCAAATATTGCATCTGTAGTGCTCTTTCCTGGCATGAAACCATACTGCTGATCACGAATCATCACCTCCCTTCTTAACCTAGCTTCCACTACTCTTTCCCATAACTTCAAGCTGTGACTGATCAATTTTATCCCTCTGTAGTTACTGCAGCTCTGCACATCACCCTTATTCTTAAAGATAGGTACCAAAACACTTTTTCTCCACTCCTCAGGCATCCTCTGACTTTCCAAAATTTCATTAAACAATCTGGTTAAAAATTCCACTGCCATTTCTCTTAAGCACCTCCATGCTAGTATACTATGGAAAAAACATTAAATATTATTCACGCTTTATAGATGATATTTATATTTTGTGGGATGGAGATCAAGATTTATTTAATAAATTTTTAGAATTTTTGAACATCAGCAGTGAGTTTTTGAAATTTACATTCACTTGCAGCAACGAAGGAGTTGCCTATTTGGACACATTTGTATCCAACACTGACAAAGGCTTCAAGTCTAGAATACAAAGAAAAGAGACTTTTAGTAATTCGTACTGAGAGTTTACCAGCAATCATCCTAAAAAAATGATGTATAACAAATACAAGGGACAGTACATTAGAGCTGTAAGGATGACTTCTACATATACAGACATGGAAAGTGAACTCTGACACATTACAGATTTGTTCCAGGAAAGAGGTTATGATTATAACATGATGAGGGAGGTAAATGAGTATGTCAGAAGTGAATGGGGAAAGAAATATGTTCCATTATTAGGACTTAATAGAAAAGGTGTTGATGTGGTCAACGCCACTAACTGTAGGAAGACCTCAGAAACTTTTAATAGGGCCTGTATTTTAGAATATGGGCCATACACATACAAAATTAAAGATATATTAACAGAATATTGGAATGTCCTAATGGTGGACCAGGACTTCATAGACACTTTGGGCCCAAGACCAGTTTTTGTTTATAAGATGGGGAAAAAATCTTAAAGGTTTTTTGGAAAGTGGTCCAAGAGGTTTAGGGCTAGACCATAGCACCAAGCACACTTCAAAATGTGGCTCTTGCAATCAATGTTATGCTATTAATGAAGATGAAGGCATTGTTTTGAATAACATTAATAAGACAAGATTGACTTTTAAACAGGGCAATTGTAATTCAAACTATATTGTCTATCTGGCAAAATGTGAAGTCCTGTCCAGGATAATATATAGGAAAAACAGAGATACATTTTAAAAACGGATATATGCACACCTTTATAGCATAAGGACAAAGAACGTAAATAACGCACTTTACAGACATGTAGAAAAATTTGGATTAGAGCACACTTTTAAATTTGCTATTTTGAAAAATATAGTGATGGATCCCAGGGGTGGTGATTACAGAAGCATACTCGCAAATAGAGAAGTCTGGTGGCAATTATTTACAGACGCAGTGACACCACCAGGTCTCAACAACCATATTTCCATCAAATCACTTCTTTGCATTAGATAGCTGGTTTTACATTAGTTTTTTACATTCCCTTTACACAGTATTCACAAGCAGGAAATGTGTATCAGGGATTATCAGATTCAGACACATTTAATATTTTTATTTTTTATTATTATTATTTTTATACAAATTAGTAAATGTGTTATATCTATCAAATTTATATATTTTATATAGGTTAGCTCAGTAGCAATTTTTTCATAGTTATATATTTGTTTATGCTTATTATGAACAGTTTTGTTTGACATTTTGCAATCAGTGTGCTGCCACTTTAAGGAGTTTGACTTTGTATCAGCTGGTTGGACTGTTCTGATGAAGCTCACTTTTGAGTGAGTGAAAGCGCTTAACATACATCTGTTTTTATCTTAAAAAATGATTTTATATTTTATACCACGATTATGGGCAACTATTTTTGGGGTATCCTTTGGAAACAGCTTGTAGACTGCTTATCGCAATGTTATTGAGGTTTGGATAGCAGCTGGCGGCGTTTTATGATTGCCAGGTGTAGAGGTTTTTGGACATCCTTTAAATACCAGCTTGAAGGTAGCATTTGCATCACACTTTTTGGTATTAAGTGGAAGGCGGTTTTTTTGTTGCTGTGGTTCGGACAGCGGTTGGTGGCGTTCTTTTACCGCTAAGTTTTGTTATTTATGGTGTAGACTGAACGCTTTCAGTGCAGATTCAGTTGTCGCTTCTTTTTAAGTGAAATGTCACAAGCAAGATGATACATCACTAGACACGTGCATTTATCACAAGCCATTTAGCTGCCAAAGGCCAGGTCCCCTGGGTTAAAAACATGCATTCTGCAAGGCATTTACATTTTTATATTTGCAGAATATTTCAACATTACCAATTTATCTAGTTATTGGGACTGACAACTCTGAACTGCCTGGATGTATCCATGTGGTGTGAGAGTGATACAAAAGACATGCCTGGCTGTCTACAGTCATTCATTACTTGCCTAGTAAAAGCTACTGATGGTGATGGCTGCTCATAGGTTCAGTAATAGAGTTAGATGTGATGTGACATCAGTACTTGGATGACTATGAAGGAAACAGAGGCATTTTGTGTAAGCCTGAACGAAGTGTTAAAGGACAGCACCAACCCAGGATTTAAAAATCCCATCATACCATACCCACTGTGGATGCCCCCTTTGAATGCATAGCACTGGGCACTGTGGGTCCACTTCTAAAATTAGGTACAGGATGTGAAGATAGATGAAGGCTGTCAGCCTAACCAGATAGAATTTTGGAGATAATTCTGTCAACTGTAAATATGAATGTACACCACAGGCTTGTTGTCTTAAATGGTAAAAAAATAATGTTACATGTGGAACTGAAGAAAATGTAACAACAGTGCACACTACTGACCAAGTAAAGCATGTTGTGACCCTTTGATGTAAACATGGCTCCGGAGGGTCTAGATGAAGGAATTCTTGCTACTGTTTTAAGGCTAGATTTAAATGGCCAGAATTTGCAATGCATAAATGTCCTTAATGGCTTTGCTTCCTGACCTGGTGTGAGCTTAAAGAATGTAGCCTGCTAGCCTGGGAACCCAGGGAAGTGTGAAGAATGATGTAATGTGAACCAGGAATGTAATTTTAAAAACAGAGAGAATCAGAGAGCATTAAGCATTTTTGTCTTTACCATCCAACTCACCACTATGGTCTTGCTCTATATGCAAGTTTATTTTAGACTTGTGTTTTCTCTTAGAAATAGCTAGAAACTAGAAAGAGTAGACTAAGTGTTTTTCTGTGATGTCAGAACTGTACTACTGAATTATTTTAAGTATTTCTCTGTGAACTCTGAACTCTTGACTAGCACTGTGTAGTAAAGTACAGTTGTGTACACTTACCATAAATGTAGATGTTCGAGTGTATTCACTGTTGCAGTCATTACATTTGGGTTATCTGCTTGCAGTAGCCCTCAGTCGGCCTGATTAACAAAGTCTTGGGTCCTGCGTTAGATGCTGTCCCTTCTTCCATGATGTCAGATTGTCAGGGGTATAAAACATGCAGCCGACGCCATTACATCAGTTTTTCCTGCCCCCCAGATGTCAGGTGCCCCCCAATGGGAAGCAATTAAATCTATAATTACAAGGATATACCTCCAACAAAAAAGCAAACACATCAAAAAGCTTTTTGAGCATAGCAAAGGAGAGTAGAGGTATAGCCAAAAGAAGAAAGGGGGCTGGAGGGAGGGTAACCACAGTGAATACACTCAAACATCTACATTTATGATAAGTGTACACAACTGTGCTATGTTCTTTGTGTTTCACTGTTGCAGTCATTACATTTGGGTAGATTTCCAAAGGCAAGGTTGGGAGGAGGAATTTAAATAGAATTAGGACCAGCTATAAGACCCTGCAAGACTGCAGTGGCAAAGCCAGCTCTGGATTTAGAGAAAATTGGCAAATGATAATGCTTGGTGAAAGTATGTACAGAACTCCAGGTAGCAGCTTCTAGGATGTCCCTGGTAGGAACACCCCTGAGAAAGGCTGTGGAGGTAGATACAGCCCTGGTTGAATGGGGTCTGATGCCCTGTGAGATAGGTTTTCCATGGTGCTTATAGCAGAAATGAATGCAGCGGCCTATCCATTTTGAAATGGTTTGCTTTGAAATAGCTTTCCCCTCTGTCCCTGCAGCAAATGCCACCAGCAGTTGTTCAGATTTCCTTTGAGGTTTAGACCTGTCCAAGTAAAATCTAAGTTGTCTGTGCACATCTAAGGACTGCAGTATCCATTCCAGTTTGTTCTGTGGGTTAGGAAAGAAGGAAGGCAAATGAATGGACTGATTAAGAGCCACACTGGATACCACCTTGGGCATGAAGGAGGGACAGGCTCTGAGGGACGCCCTGTCCGCATGAAAGATGATGAAAGGCACCACTGCCATAAGGGCCTGTAATTCAGCTACCCTTCTTGCAGAAGTGATTGCTAAAAGGAAAGCTGTTTTCCAGGAAAGGAATTTTAAACATGCAGTAGCAGCAGGCTTGAACGGAGGAAGAGTGAGTTTCTCCAAGACAAAGTTAAGGTCCCAGGCTGGAGTTGGAGCTCTCTTGGGTGGCCTTAAATTTTTGTCCCCTCTGAGGAACTGCTTGAGTAGTGGGTGAGAGAAGAGAGGAAGCTCTGTATTGTAATGAGCTGAAATGGCTGTGGCATGAATATTGATGGAGGAAAAGGACACGCCCTTATGAAGCATCTCAGTCAAGTATTGTAGAATCTGAGGTAAATTGGGCACTGCTGCGCTCATCCCTTGAGATTGATTCCAGGCACAAAATCTTTTCCATTTTGCAGCATAAGATTTTTTAGTACTAGGCCTTCTTGCCTCTAAAATGATATCCATCACTGATTTACTGAGGGATGGTAAAGGAGAGATTAGGTAATTAGCCAGGTTGCTAGGTTCAGGGTTTGCAGCTGAGGGTGCAGAGTCTGGTTCTCATGCTGAGACAACAGGGAAGGAATCTGTGGCAGGTGCCATGGGGACCAAGCATGATACACTGCGCAAGAGGGGGTACAAGTGTTGGTGTGGCCAGTCCGGTGCAATTAAAATTGTCCTTGGCTTGTCCTGTTTGATCTTTAGTAGTACCATGGAGAGCAGAGGCAGAGAAGGAAAGGCATAACCTGATAGGTTTTTCCAGCTGAAGGATAGAGCATCCACTTTCCAAGCTAGCTTGTGGGAAATCCTTGTGCAAAATTTGTCCAATTGATGTTTCTGAGGGGAGGCAAACAGGTCTATATCTGGGCTCCCCCACTTTCTTGCCAACATGTTAAAATCCTTGGTTCCAATTTCCACTTGTGTGGGTCCATGAGGCTTCTGCTTAGCCCGTCTGCCAGTGTATTTAGTTTTCCTGGCAGGAATTGAGCTTGTAGATTCACTTGGTAGCTCAAGTCTACGTTCCACAATGCCATGGCTAATCTGCAGAGAGGGTAAGATTGTTTACCCCCCTGCTTATGTACCACATGACAGTGGTGTTGTCAGTCTTTACCATTAGTTGTCCTGGAAGAATGTGGTCCTTGAAGGCTGTCAGAGCATTCTGTACAGCTAACATTTCCTTTTGATTTATGTGCAGGTGCATTTGACTTGGGTTCCATTTGCCCTGAATGCACTTCCCTGCCAGGTGAGCCTCCCATGCATAGTCTGATGCGTTTGTTGTTAAGGTTTGGGCAGCAGGGGGTAGTGTGAATGGTAGTCCCCTGTTTTGGTGGCAGGCCTCTGCCCACCAAAGCAACTCTAGGCGTAGGCAAGATATGATAGGAATCATTGCTTCTAGATCCTGTGAATGTTGACATCATAAAGGAATTAGAAGAATGCAGGAGGCCATGAACCCCAAGGTTTGCTGTATTTGCCTTGCAGATAGCTGGGGTTTTGTGGCCACTTGTTTGAAGTAGGTTGTCAAATGAATCCGTTTCTCTGGCGTGAGGAATGCCACCTGGGAAGTTGTATTTCAAGTCTGCTCCCAGGAATATAATTTGTTGACAGGGTACCAGGTGTGATTTCTTTTCGTTTATGGTGTACCCCAGACAAGTCAGCACCCTTTGAACAAAGGCCAGATGATTCAAAAGTATGTCCTGGCTTCCTGCCTGAATTAGACAATTGTCCAGGTATGGGTATATTTGAATATTTCTTTGCCTGCAAAATGCAATGACTGGAGCTAGGCCCTTTGTGAATACCCTGGGCGCAGTAGATAAGCCAAAGGGCAGTGCAGAGAACTGATAGTGCGTGTAGCCTGCTTTGAAGCGTAGGTATCTTCTGCAAGACTCCCTGATAGGGATGTGCAGGTATGCTTTTTTTAAGTCTAGTGTTGCCAACCATGCATCTTTGCCTAGCATAGGAAGCAGCTGGTGAAGAGTCAGCATTTTGAATTTTGAAATTACCAGAAAGGTGTTTAGAGTAGAAAGGTCCAGGATAGGATGCCATGTATTGCCTTTTCTGGGTACCAGGAAAAGTCTCGAATAGAAACCTTGTCCCTATTCCTCTTCTGGTACCAACTGAATAGCTTCCTTGCTAAAGAGAGAGAGAACTTGATTTTGGGCCTCTGCCCACTGATTTGGGGGTAGATCTGGCCAGCCGCTTGGTGTTGGTAATGTGTGGAAGTGAAATCTTTATCCTTGGGACACTATATTTAAAACCCATTTGTCCTAGGTAATGAGTTCCCAGTTTTTGGCCTGCAGACCAATTTTTCCGCCTAAAGGAGCATTCAGTTGGGAAGTGCTTGGAAGTTTTAAAAACAAGTCATTAAGACAGTTTTCCATAGGAGGGAGTCTTACTACTCCCAGATTTGGGTGCGGAAATCCCCTACTTCTTAGTCTTGTGTGTCCCCTGGACTGAAATCTGGGCTTTCTGCTCTGTCTGGGTTTGGCTTGAGAAGACCTGGAAGGGGCTGGAAAGGACCAATTCTTAGAGGCCCAACGCCTACTAAACCTAGGAGGCTGAACTTGCAAGAAATCTTTAACAGTTTGCATAGATTTAGCTTTATCTTCCATCTTTTTAAGAACTTCCTCAGCTTTGTTGCCAAACAGGCGGTCCTGATTTAAGGGAGCATTCAACAGTTTAGCTTTAACATGATCAGGCAAAGATTGATCCTTAAGTCAAGCATGCCTTCTGAGCACAGACCCAGTAACAGCAGCCCTGCAAGAAGCCTCTAATGAATCAAATCCACATTGCAAAGTATGTTTACCAACCTGTTCAGCAGAATGCATTAAATCTTGTAATTCTATATTTTCAGCACAGTCAGGAATCAACATAATTTTCTGTTTAAGCAACCCAATAACATGTTGTTGATATTTTAACATATGAAACTGGCAGTTTAAAGCCCTAATGGCCAAGGTTGCAGAAGTGTAAACCTTCTTACCCCATTTATCCAGCACCCTGGAGTCTCTACCAGAAGGGGTACGATTTTTAGCAGTAGAAGCCTTAATGCCCTTGGGTCCCTGTGAAATAGTCTCTGGATCCGCAATAGGATTTTTAAAAAGAAACTTGCATGAATCAGGAACCCTGTAATATCTGTCAGGTTTTCTGGGAGCAGGAGGCAAAAAGTCAGGGGTCAAACTAGATTCCGATAAGGCATCATCAACAATGTCTAGTACAGGAGGTACAGCTAAAGGCCTTTGCTGAGGCAGGAGTAAGAAATCCCTAAAGCCTCTTTTTTGGATCAGAAAAATCCTGGCTTTCCCAGTGGAAATGCTTCCTTAGAGTATGTAAGGTTTCACCAAAAGAAAAATCATCTTTTGCAGAGGGAATAGAGTCCTATGCATCGGAATCCTCATAAGTAGATAAGGGCAAATCCAGACCATTAGAAGAATCAGAAAAATCAGAATCCTGGTCAGAAGATTCATAAACAACTTCAGTCCTAGGTCTCTTAGAAGGGGGAGGTTGGCTTCCCCTGATTAAAGTTAAAAGATCTTCAGCCATTCTTATTTGTTTTTTAGGCATAGAGGCCCGAGTATGTGGCCTGGGCGTCAGTTTCTTAGGCATGGTTTGAGATTTAGGCCTAAATGAAGAAGGAGGCATCGGTTTAATATGCAAGTCCATAGGCCTGAATACAGCCGGTGCCTGCACAGCGGCTCCAGACCCATCCAAGGATGAGACATCCACAGGTTCCACAGCTGAAGAATCTCGCGGCATACTGGACTCCGAATGGGTCTCAGTAGAGGCCAGCGAATCAGACGTAGCGGGTATCGGGGCTGAGAAAGTGCCTCACTGAGTACCAGCGAACTGGCTTAGAAGAAGCGTCGTCGGCAGCTTTGGACCTAGGCAGACTGTCTCTGTCTTTATCTTTGCATTTTTTCAGAATCCTGATAGTCGGATGGCTAACCGATGACATTTCTGGATAATTAAACAGAGAACTAAAATATTTAGAGGCAAAAATATACCAATGATGGATAGTGCGCTGATTAAATAAAGCACAAAACTGACAGCAAGGTACTTCGTGGTCAGGGCCCAGGCAAGGAATACAGTACGAATGAAAATCTTTGTAAGGTTTTTGCTTTCCACAAGTAATGCAATTATTAACTTTTACTGACATTGGTAAGGAGCAAGAAAAAGTTTCCTCAACAGGGTACTTGGCTTTAGTTGAAGACTTCGGTTCTGAAACTCGAAAACAAAAAATTTTAGGTGTTGGCCGACCGGCACTTGCAAAATGCTTCTGCTTCAGGCACCGCACTGCAAGAAAGACTGATGTAATGGCATTGGCTGCATGTTTTATACCCCTGATGACCTGACGTCATGGAAGAAGGGATAGCATCCAACACAGGATCCAAGACTTTGTTAATCAGGCTGACTGAGGGCTACTGCAAGCAGACAACCCAAATGTAATGACTGCAAAAGTGAAACACGAAGAACATCAAGTACTGTCTTGTGTTTTTATATTTATATTATATAGGCCATCCTACTGTCTTATCAACAACTTACTACCCTACCCCTAATTCTTCCAATCCCATTTTTAACTACTTTGTTCTCTTATTCCTGCTCATAACTTTGATTTGTGTGTCTACCACATACTTCTAAATCCTTCTCCCTCTTCTTATAGTACAAAAAAATTATAATTTTTATATGTTTTTGTTACCTTGGAACACGTTATCATCTCACAAGATTCTTGTAATTAATGTTTAATGTACTGTTTTTGTGTAAGTCTTCTATGTGGAGCTTTTTCCCCGGGCCTCTACTGAAAATGGACATATATCCAGCTAGACTAGCCCGGTCAACAAATGTAAAATAAAATAAAAATAATAAATAAATTAAATATTTGAAAACCTTTCAACTGTGGCTGTTATGTGTAGAGATAAGTTAAGCTCTAAAAGTACTACCAATTGGATAATAATATTGCACAATAATAACTGGACACCCTTTTAAGGGCCTTTGGGTAGCTGATAATGGTGGCAGTGATTTCTACTGTATAGTCTGGGTAAAAGGGGCACAGCTGGAGTACCTGTGCCAGCCTTTCCCAGGAGTGTCTGTGTGGTTGTATAAACTTATCTCAAAGTGTGTGTGTCAGCCACTTGGACAGGGACATGAAGCATTGGTTGGACAGAGAGGGTGCTGGAGGGTTTAGCTTGAACACTAGGCTAAGATCTGGACCCTATAGCTGTGCCAGTGGAGAGTCTTATTGGGAACCTGGAGAGGAAGGGAGCGACCAGCCCTGGACTGACTGTGATCTCTGTGAGCTCTTAAGGGAAATTGCACTTTACTGTGTGTATTTGTTATCCTTTCTTCCTATATGAGACTCCCCTCACTGGTGTTAGTGGTGAGGATTGAGGCTCCTTGACTGCTGGGCCAAGGCACGGGCATCACATAGGACATCAGTATGAGTAAGCTGACCAGGACAGAAATGCCACGGAGGGGAACGAACTGCTAAGTTATGCACTTTTAATATGTGCAAGTTTTGGAGTTATTCTCTATGAAGGAAATAAACTCTGGAGAAAGCAAATGTGCTTAGGGTACAGCGATTTAACAGGTGTCAGTAATGAATGAATTACTGAGCTACAAGAAAGGGTGAAGGAAAGCAAAGAGCAGACAGCATTCACTCTTGCTAAGGAAACTTGTCAAACCACAGCACTGGCTGTGAGGTGGAGACTTATGTCCAGTGGAAGGAAACCAGACAAGACAAGAGAAAGTAGTCAACCTTGGTAAAGGGAAATGAGAGACTAAAGTAGTACAGTATGATTTCAAGGTTTTAGAATTTTAAAAAGAAAGATACGAATAAATTCCTTCTCTCCACAACCTAAGAACAAGTCAAACCAAACAAATAGTATAGGGTACAGTATTAGTCAGGCCTATTTTTAATAGCAGCTTTCAAGCAACCAGAAACTATAGTTATCTGGCATCTACCAATCCCCATGGGTGCCGGTTAACTGAGAGTTTACTGTAGCGCTGGGTAATGGAGGTCTGTGTACTGGAATAGGAGACCAGAGAGAGTCTGTTATCAAAAGACTGCTTCCCCAGCAAATTGTGGAGTGTGTTTAAGGGACTGTTGTTTGTGAGAAAGACCACAAAATTTTGTTTGACTTGAAGTACCTGTATTTTAAGTTCTACTGTATGGAACAGATTTATTTTGCAAAACTTGGTATATAACTACATTATTTTATGGAACATTGTGTGTGTGTGTGTGTGTGTGTGTGTGTGTGTGTGTGTGTGTGTGCGTGCGTGTTGTGTGTGTGCGTATATACATATATATATATATATATATATATATATATATATACACACACACACATACGTGTGTGTGTGTGTGTGTGTGTGTGTGTGTGTGTGCATTACATAGGAAACAGAGCTGTCCTGAGATGTTGTCCCCTCCCTTGGTAACTTTGACCTGAAGAGTGAAACTTAAGAATCAGGCTAAGAGAGATTAAAAAAATATATTACATTTCTGTAGTTTATGCTCACTCTTACAACCACTTTGTGGTACAGTTTATGCATAAGTTACCAAAAGCCAGAGTTATCTATTATTCAGTATGCTAACAAATTGCTTGATTGGTGTCAGAAAACTGTCACAGTATGTGAGCTGTGGCTGTCCCCTAGTAATTTAAGGCATTCTGTATAAGAAATATGAACATAAATTAAGCATTAATTAATTCAGCATTTGTAGCCATTAAATGACTTATTCTGAATGAAAAGAAAATGGATACATCCTTACAACTTCAGTCTTGAAAAATGTGAGTGGATTTCCTTTTCTTACACTGTCCTCAACAGTTTAGTGATTTAACGGGAAAGGGGTATTTGCATGTATGTCTAATATAAAGATTGGTATTATCACAACCAGATTCCGAGCAGGAGAAGAGGCTCATTCCCTAGCCGCTCTCCTGATGGAATCTATCATATATATATATATATATATATATATATATATGTGTGTGTGTGTGTGTGTGTGTCGCCAAGGTTTTAAAATAATAATGTTCTTCAGCAAAAACAACAGTGAAATAGTGTTACCAAAGAGACCCAATTAGTGCTCCAACACCCTTAATAATTATCCTTCAAATTCCGTTGTTAGGCCAAACCTTTCATAACAAAAATGTCCTTTTATACTGAGCAATGTAACGTTTTGCAGGCAAACAATAATAACTCTACGTCTTTAGACAGTGTACCTCGAGTTATTCTTTTGACAGCTTACCAGTCCAAAGATATTGTAAAAAACTTGTTTATTGTTCCATAACACAAATTAAAACTGTGCATTGAATAATAGTCCCATCACATGCCTTGCACACTCCCTCGCTGGATGTACGATCCAAATTGCGATCCCAATCGCATTTCCACACCCTCGCTCACTGGATATACTCTCCAAAGTGCGTTGATGCTTTATACGTTTAGGTAATAAATGCGTAACAAGTCCAAAACATATACGTAGCAAACCCAAAACGCAACCTCTTTAGTGTGCAGTATGCGAAACTTACTCAATGCTCTAACTTGATCTAAAACAACTAAAACTGTCAAGAACAGAAACAGTAAAAACGTACACGGTTTAGCGCTTTCACCCAAAACTTATGGGCTTCTTCAGAACGCCGTTGTTCAAGACAATCGTGTATTTAAAACCTTTTTGGCGCCAATACAAGCCTCAACATTTCAAATATTTAAAGTAACATTGCTCAGTATTACACTACTATGTTAATCACTTTTTCCTAAAAATATTTTATTATGATGTGTCATCCTAACCAACTGAATTTATTGGTGGTGGCATTTGTTATGTAGTTGTTTTATACTTATACAAATGCCACCACCTGTCCTTATAAAATCTCATCATTTAACTACTTATACTACACTACTATAGGAATGACTGTTTCCAGGTCCTGAGAATGTTGGCACCAAAGACTTTTCAAGTACCACTGAAGTTTCCTCACATGCAGTCTTGCATATGGAATTAGCAGTATACATGAGGCCATGAACCCTAGGGCCTGCAGTATTTTTCTTGTGAATAGCTGGGTTCTGGTGGCCATTTGTTTGAAGTAGGTTGTCCGATAAGACTTGTTTTTCTGAAGTGAGGAATGCCATCTGGGATGTTGTGTCCAAGCTTGCTCCCAGGAATACAGTCTTTTGACTAGGTACCAGTTTTGATTTCTTTTCATTGATGGTGTACCCCAAGGAAGTGAGAAGGTTTTTTTTACAAATGTCAGGTGCTGCAACAGCAATTCAGAAGACTCAGAAGAATCAGAATCCTGATCAGAAGATTCATAATCAAGCTCAGCCCTAGACCTCTTGGGGGGGGGGGGGATTGACTACCCCTGATTAGAGTTATTAGATCTTCAGCCATTTTTATCATTTGTTTTTTAGGCATAGGGGCCTGAGCATGTGACCTGGGTGTCAGTTTTTTAGGCATGGATCGAGATTTAGGCCTTAGTAATGAAGGAGGCGTTGATTTAATATGCAAGTCCGTAGGCCTGAATACACCCTCAGATGCTGGTGCCTGCACAGCAGCTCCGGACCCATCCAAGATAGAGACATCTGTGGGTTCCATAGTTAAAGTATCTCGCGGCATACAGGGCTCCGAATGGGTCTCAGTAGAGGCGTGCGAATCAGAAGTAGCGGGTATCAGGGGCTGCAAAATCACCTCACCGAGTACCGGCGAACTGGCGACTGGCTTAGGAGAAGCGTTGTCAGCAGTTTTGGACCTCAGCGGCCTGCCTCTGTCTTTATCTTTGCGTTTTTTTGGAATCCCGGTAGTCGGATGGCTAACCGACGACATTTCTGGATAATTAAACTGAGAACCGAAATATTTAGAGGCAAAAATATACAGACGACGGATAGTGCGCTGATTAAATAGAGCACAAAACCGTCAGCAAGGTATGTCGTGGTCAGGGCCTAGACAAGGAATACAGTACGAATGAAAATCTTTATGATGTATTTGCTTTCCACAAGTAATGCAATTATTAACTTTTACTGACATTGGTAAAGAACAAGAAAAAGTTTACCCAACAGGGTACTTAGCTTTAAGTTGAAGACTCCGGTTTTGAAACTCGAAAACGAAAATTTCAGGAGTGGGCCAACCGGCATTTGCGAACTGCTTCTGCTTCGCGCACCGCACGGCAAGAAAGACTGACGTAATGGTGTCGGCTGCACGTTTTATACCCCTGACGACCGGACGTCATGGAAGAAGGGACAAGAACTGACGCAGGACCCAAGACTTTGTTAATCAGACCGACTGAGGGCAACCTGCAAGCAGATTACCCAAATGTAATAACTGCAACAGTGAAACACGAAGAACATCGAAAGAATTTAGCGATAATGAGAGCCTGACGATGAATGGTTTGGGCATTGAACAAGGCACAAAACTGACAACGAGGTACATCGTGGTTTGGGCCTAAACAACTGACGCAATAAGAATGAAAATATGTGTGTGGTATTTGCTTTCCACAGGCAAGACAATTGTTAACTTTTTCTGACTTCAGTTAGAGCAAGTAAAAAGGATCCCCAACGGGGTACTTAGCTTTAGAAGACTTAAGGATTAATCAATTCATAAACAAAAATTCACGTAGCAGCCAACTGACACTTGCGAACTGCTTCTGCTTCGGGCTCCTTGGCAAGAAAGACTGATGTAATGGCATCGGCTGCCTGTTTTTATACCCGTGACGACCTGACTTCAGTCCTGGAGCGACAGCATCAGACGCAGAAATACTAAGTCTCTGGTATTCAGGCCGATTGAGGGCTACCTGCAGGCAGATAACCCAAGCGTGATGACTGCAACAGTGAAACACGAAGAACATCATTAGCTATACATACAATATGAAACACAGTAATGAACAGATATACCAATATCTAGCTAGAGACTAGGAATAAAGGTAGGATGTATATACAGATAGTACTAAGCTCAAACAGATACTGTTCTAAACTCATATACCTAAATCTCACATACAAATATTGCACTAAACTCAAGCAGATATAAAGCAGAATATCCACACGAAGGTGGAACAAGCTAGAAGGCTAATGGGATGGAAGGGGAAGATAGAGGAGTAAGAGAGGAGGCTGAGTGAGTAGTACATGTGGTAGTGAGAGAAAGCTAGGTGCAAGTCAGTTGGATATGTATTTGGAGTTGAGATGAAATGAGGTAGTTAAGCATGTTATAACAGGGCTGAGAGATTGAGTGATGAGGGAAGGGGAGGGTAAAGGGTGAGTCAGAGCCTGCAGAGGAAGGAATGTAATGATCAGATGGTGTGAGGCACGGTGGCGAGGGGAGAAGGGGAGGTAAAAGGAGGGTTACTAGTGGGGATTGGTGCATGGGCATAAAGAGAGACTTTTTAAGTGAGTTTTTAGTGCAGTCTTGAAGTGATTGCAAGAAGGTAGTGTGGTTATAGAGGGGAAGGGTTGTTCCGTAATCTAGATGTGACGCAGGAGAATAGTGCTTCTCCCACTGTGTTCTTGGGTTTGGTCACTAGAAGGAGATTTTTGCTGCTGGAGCATAGAGGTCTAGTGGAGCAGTAGGGCTGGAGAAGGTTTTGAAGGGATGGGACTTTAAGAGGATAGTTTACTAACTTGTGGGCAAGGGAGAGTTGATTCAGGTGAAGAAGTTGAGGGAGTTCAAGCCAGTCAAGTTCTCTATGTGAGATACAGTGGTGGCTGCGATAAGATGCACCAGTGGCAAACTTAGCAATTTTATTGTAGCAAGCCTTGAGCATGTTTAAGTCTGCTTGTTTAAGATAGGTAAGCATAGGAGAGGCATGGAGTAAAGTGGAGATTAGGTGGGAATTGGCAGCAGAAACTCTGACTGTCTTGGTGAGGAATTGTTTGTTTCTGTACAATGCACCTAGTTTTTTGTAAACCTTTTTTATGGTAAGAGAACTGTGAGTGTCAAATCTGAGATTGTTATCAAGCTCAACACCAAGTAGTTTGGTGTGTTCTGTCGGGGAGATGACAGTATTGTCTTTGGCTAGAATATTAAAGTGGAGGATAATTGGGTTACATTTAGTGGGTTGGAAGATTAGGAGTTTAGTCTTGCACGGGTTGAGTAATAACTGGGCATTAGATTTAATAACATATAATAAAAGAACAAGACAATACTCAGTAAATCAACACAGTAACTTCAGAGTTCAAAATCACAGGAAATATTTTAAAACAACACTGCAGGACAGTCTCGAATAAATACAGAAAACATCTAAACTAATCTTTACTATATTCCTATCTATATCTAAAAGAGATACTATGTCCTAAATCTTACTTACAGCAAGGTAAGTGCTGATGTAATGATGAGTGTATGTTTCCAGGTCAAAGATAAAATACAAAATGCACAGTCTCTGAGAGAGTTCTTAAATTAATATCAAATATTACTGCTGGGTTAACTTGGATGACATCACTTTTTGTCACCTGACTTCAGTTCCCAGGCTAAAACCGAAACTAACAGAATGTAGCATCTCTGTGTGAAAAAATGCATCTGTCTTAGATGTTTGCAGATCTTGGAAGTCATAGAACAATAAAACACTTTTACATTTTAAACCTAGTAATTACTTCTCTTTCAAGACAATACAAACACTTCTAGCTCTAGACATTTTGTCTGCTACACTGAAACTGGGAGAAAACTTTTATAGCACAATCGTAAAGCAATTCAATTTTAACTTATTTTCATGAAGTTTTGCAAGTTAACCCTTTTATGTTCTAGTTTCTACTGTTAAAACATACATTTGCACAGGTATACAGTTTTTATGCATTTTTGTTCTAAGTCAGTAAGGAATGCTGTGGTTACATTTTAGCTCAGTACATAACATACAGTTCTATATAAATCATATCAATATTCATAAATGACATACAGGCGGCTGTGGTGGTGCAGCGGTTAGCACTGCTGCCTCACAGCAGAGGTTCTCTGGTTTGCTCCTCGGCTGGGGTGCCTTCTCTGCGGAGTCTGCATGTCCTCTCTGTGGTTGCATGTGTTTCCTCCAGGTGCTCTGTTTTCCTCCCACATCCCAAAGATATGCTGTAGGTGGATTGGACACTCTAAACTGGCCTTAGGCATGAGTGCGAGCATATGTGTGCACTCTGTGGAAGGTTGGGTGCCGGGCTGGCAACTTGACAGCATAAAAACTCCACTGCCAATCATGAGCGGACAGGTGATCCACTGTGGCAAAGAAAGCTGAAAGAAGAATAATTCATAAATGGCATAGAATTATTTACAAAATTCCAGATAGCTGGGCTGGCAATATTTCCCTACATCGCAAACATTATGAAAACAAAAAAATGAACAGCAGAAAAATGAGGTAATTTTGAAAGAAACCTGAGGTATATTGTGCAGCAGGTGTTCTTTCTAATCTTGACGGTCAAACGATGAGTTTCAGAAACTCACAGTTTACTTATACTTCAGGGCAATGCAACCTCTGGAAACAGTCATTCCCAACAATGAGGTTGTTTGACCTGAAGGTGAAAGGTTGGAGACACAACCCTCCCCCTTCTGGGTCTAGGGAGTTTGCCCCCCCTTTTATTTGACATTTGTTCGCATTATTTTTCAATGTGGTAACCGATGAAAGCTTAATTTGTTAAAATTACAAGTGGGGTTCAGCACAGCAGTACCACTCAATCCAAAAGGCTACTAAAGAAAGTCATGATTTCCAAATTAAAGCACAGACTATAGCTGTTACTGTCATGTTGTTTCCTAGTTACCTGCTTACATCTGCCCTCGGAGGTAGCCAAGGAAATAGAAGCACTCTTGTCAATGGGGTCAAGACAGCAATCTGCAAAACTGTGTAGTAATCACATTTATGACGGTTGGTGTGATCCTCAGAGTATATAGGATCTGTAGGTTACATTTTATAACTATTTTAATAATGCAGTTTGACCTTGTGAGCTTACTAACAGTAAACAAAAAAAAAAATATATATATATATATATATATATATATATATATATACATACATATATACACACACACACATATATATATATATATATATATATATATATATATATATATACATATACACACACACACACAGACACACACACACATATATATATATATATATATATATACATATACATATACATATATATATACACACACACACATAAATAGTAATTAAATACAAAATGTTTCCAAGGTCAAAATTGTATGAAGGATAATATTTTTGATCTTGTCATGCGCTTTACTGCATATTTTACCAAAGTAATTCTTTTTAGATGGAACTACAAAATGCTACACACACAATTATTTTTATAATAAAAATCTAAAAGGTGTACATAATCAGAATGAATGATGCAGATTGTTGTAACGTTTGTGCTTTTAGTGCATTACTATCCATTGTTTTACTTTGAAGCTATTCATCTCTGACCATTAAGAAAGTGGGAAAACTAACATTTTTGCACTTTTTCATATTCAAAAAACAATTGACCAATGGTGCAGTGTACTAAATACATCAGTTTTGTAGACAATATGTTCAATGTTCATGGTTGCAGTAACCTACCATCCTCTACTTTAAAATTGTTCATATTTGTTTGGAAAGATATAATGATTTGTTTTTCAGCTCATTTTACATGAACAAAATATATGCCAAATAATACTTACATTATAAAGATTTTTACATAAAATGTATTTGCTAATTTAGAACTACCTGAACTGAATATATGAATTAACACATTCTATATTCTTTTACAGTTGGGGATATTTTTGTGCTGAACAATATGGTGGCTACAGTGTTATTCTACCATTTCTAGTCAGAATACCAAAACAGAATTGCTTGTTAATTTTTGTTTCTGATGGCGAAACTTTGCAGTTGAGAAGCATACTTTGAAACAAACTATACTTGAAAACTGACCAAAAGCCAGTGAAGGTTCAGGAAGTATTACTACATGTTTTATCGGTCAAACAGTTGTTGCATATCAATATAGTTTGTTGAGCAACAGTGTGATTTTTAAATAAACATTGAATTCCTACAAACAACATCACACTGTAATAAGTGCTACTATTAAAGTCAGTGGAACAGAATGTACTAAAAACAGTATTAGCGAAGGAAAAAGGAAAATGAATGCAAAACATCTCGATGAAACAAATTTAAAAAAAGGCTGGAATTGCATAAGTACTTTATTATAGCAAGTTCAGATAAATCTGGTGTTCTGACCCTCAAATATTTCCAAAACACAAAATGAATACAACCTATTCTCAAAGAAGCAAATAACTGCTCCCCAATCTCACCTTTAAAAACTAAAAGCAGGGGTAAGCACTGAAGAGGAGGTCCCTGTTCCTCTAACCCTTTGTCAAGAAGCCACACTGAATACTGGCTTTCCTGCAAATTTTAAGTTATATGTAGATAAATCTTTAAGGCTTTCTGCTGTTCCTCACAGGACTTTAGGCACTTTAAACTGCCTGAAAGTGCACCTTTATCATAAGCAGCTGAACTTACTAAGTAAATAACTGCCTTCACATAATGAAGATGAATCAAACTACTTTTCAACAAACTTTAGAAAAGCCTCCCCATTCTAAGTCCTGTTTAGCAACTGATTCTAGAAAAAGATAACACGGTGAAAAAATAGATTTTTTTTTTGCTGGAAGATATGGCAAGGCTTCACCTTCACTCTAACCCCATCACCCAATTTATACCTAAAAAACATACTCCTCAGTGTCTTCTTTTTGTACAATCCAATCATCTTCCAATCCAAGGCCATCAACTCTTAGCACAGTTATAAACCAAACTAGTAGAATCAACCATCTGTTCAACTCCAATTCTTCTTTCCCTTTCTAAATTTTTAAAATTACTTGCCCTTTCAAACATAATGCAGATTCAAATGTAATCTCTTTCTCACATTTAAAACGACTTTCTACAGCTTCAAACTTAATTACCACGTAACCCATCCCCACTCTCACCATACCACTTAATGTCATTATAAAGTCATCTCCTCTGTGTCACTCTGTCTACCCTACTGCTTGCGATATTACCACAAATTACTGATGACTTCCACCAACATATCCAAAACCCACCACCATGTGTAAAACACACACAACTTGTATTGTACTTGTTTCCATCAATACTCAGACTTCTGACCTACATCTCCAAGAAATAGTTCCCGATACGAACATATGCAATTCACCACTCTAATCTCTCCTTAATAATACATACATTTCTAAGTCACACACTTTACTTCATTCTACAAAAAAACAGTAATATCATGAGATATCCTTTCTAACCCTGGACCACCTTACCTACCTATTCCCCCAATGATGAACCTTTCAACTCCTGTTGCAATCAGGCCAAACTCTACCACTAATCTCTACAACGTGGCACCACTAGGACAAAAACAAGGACCTAAAATACTCCGTACCAATTCTTACAGTACTAACAATAAATGGGTCAAACTAGAGGCACAATTAAATAAAGAAAGCCCACAAACACATGATGAGTAACTAAGGCATAGCTTAAGGATAATTACTGCCCCCTCCATACTTACCCAAAATAACTAAAAATGTATGTTACATAACAGAACTGGGCAAAGGCCTGGTGGAGAAGTCATGCTACTGGTTAAGCAGAACACTCATCTAGAAATAAATCACGAACTCTTCCACTGTCAACCAAACAGATGCTAAAGCCCTAAACTGGGTATAAGGGTAACCTTAGCCTTGGCAAAAATACCCTTCTTATCACTGGTGTGAATATCATCCCCAGCACTATTCAAAACATTCTAGGTATCTTAATGAAAAATTTCTCCACCAGAATAAAGAGCAATGCTATTATACTGGGAGACTAATGGTAATGCCATAGCACAGAAGCCAAACGATTAGATACTATGCTTCAAAACATCAGTCATCTAAACGGTAAACAAAGTTGTTCAGTCTCAAATCTGCTTATGACCAGCATCCCTCACCACTGCTCTAGCATTCATTCCTTACCTAACACTCATATTGATCACAGCCCTGTGCTGTCAACAGAGTCTTTCACAGGTTCATAGGTTGGTACTAGGCTATCGGCCCAAGGGCCTATACAAGCCTAGCCATAATTCCCGGGCCATTTCTTCCCACACTATTTACTTCCCTGGACCCCTGTCTAGCAGGGTGACTGACGCGATCCCCAGGGTGAATTTCCTTTCTCCCATCCAATCGTCAAGGTTCCTTTTGAAGAGGGCCAAGGAGGCGCTCCGCTGGACATGTATGGGCAGTCTATTCCAGAGTCTGGGAAGTCTCTGGGTCAGGAACCTATCAAGGTCACTAACCTCACTCTCAAACAGGCCGCCCTATCTCTGTACACAAGCTACCCATCTTGAATGATACCCTTAACTCCACAGACTGAACACCTCTGTATCACATACAAGACAAGACTCTACCTCTGCTCCTAATTTCTTTAATGACATCTTATCAGCTATCCAGGACATCTTACTTCCTAGCACACCCAGAAAAACTCAGAGACAGAATTGTCTCAGGCTCACAAATGAAATCAAAACTCTGATGAAACAATGGGATAAGGCCAGGAGGAGTTGGAAAATAGACAATTTGTCTAACAGCAGGGACAACAGCTCTCTACTCCAGGTGTACCTTTTACTTACAAAAACTAGAAAGCCAACAAACTTGGCCAACTGGTCATATCACAGATTCTCCTTCTAACACATCTTTTCAAACCTGCAAGTCCACCCCCCATTGTAGCTGAAGACTACAAATCTTACTTCATTCATTAAAGAAATCACTAATCATTTTCCTGCCCAGAACACCTCCAATTCTAGACAATCACTTACATCCCCTAGAGGAGTATGTTGCTCTCTTTACTTCACAGAAATCACTAGGAAGAAAACAAAATGGCTACTAAAAATATAAAACCATCCTCACCAGCTTTCAGTATGCTTCATCCTTCTTGAAAAGCTGCTTACAAAACTGCTAAACTATTTTCATATATTTTCAATCTTTCTCTGACAACAGGAAGAGTTTCACCAGCCTTTAAGCATACATACACAATTCATCTCCTCAAACTTTCCTCAACTAAAACTCCTAAAGATTTTCAAACTATCTCAAATTCAAAAATATAAACAGCTGTGTTGTACAGCATAGGTTCAAAAATTAATTCAGTACTTTAATTGCTTTACTCACTACAACTGACAATATTTACAGTAATCAATGATGGACTTTACAGCTGGCCTCTTCACAGATGTGACTAAAGCCTTTGAAATGGTAAATCATGATCTTCTACCAGAGATGGATCCAGCACTAGGTGACCTAGGCAGTCTAGGGCCCAATTGCTGGGGGGTCCATTGGCTAGCTGAAGGGGGGCCACTGGCCTGGGCGCTCCCACATACTTCTGAATTACATAAAAAATGTAAACCGTTCTTTGGTGTCTCCTTTAAGAAAGAAAACACACTTGCCATCCATAAAGCCAAAAGAAGTCGTCTTTAATACAATGCACATGTGGACGTAAGTGTAAACATTCTTCAGCATCTTCTCTGCAGAATTTAACTTTGTCATTCCATTCTTTCATGGAGGTTAACTTACTTCCCAGTGTGTGTGTGTTTGTGTGTGTGTGTGTGTGTGTGGTGTGTGTGGTGTGTGTGTGTGTGTGTGTGTGTGTGTGTGTGTGTGTGTGTGTGTGTGTGTGTGTGTGTGTGTGTGTGTGTGTGTGTGTCTGTGTAAAAATGCCATTGTGAAGGATGGTAGTCAATTAACTTACTCAGGCTCAAACCCTGTACCTTAGTTACAGGAGACAAGAGCCTGAATCATCTACACCAACTACCAAACTGCTCAAGCATTATCAAGTTTCAGTGGAGGAAAGAGCCTGAATCCTCTACACCAGCTACTAGACTGCTAAAGGAAGTGTGAGTTTCAGTGCACTTTCAAGGAATTGTGAGCTTCAGTGCATTTTCAAGGAATTGTGAGTTTGTAGGGAAGAGAAGTTTGCTGCTGCTCATATAAAGTCTGTTTTCAATGTGCAACTACTTTGTTTAGCAAATGGCAGTCAGTGTTTGTGCTACAAAATTTGAAAGCAGTGTTCGTAGCACAACATGTGACATACTTGACTTTGGTGCAGAGGGCTATGGGTTCTCTCTCACAAAATGTGGATGGATTGTTGACCATGTGGGGCATTTTAAGGTGGGATGGGGGTGCTGCACTCTTGAGGGCGTCCTCCTCTGGATGAGATGACTAGTAACTCTGAACTTGTCAGTTTTCCAACCATTCCCTATTGCAATATTATCAGCTAGCTTACCAACTTGTTTTAATGTAACAGACAATTAATTCTTCAAGGGTAGTGGGTACTGGACTTGTAGATGAAACACTGAAATGTAAGTTGTTTGCAAGTAGGAACCTCTTTCTTAGCTATGGATTTTCTTAATGTGGAACTATTCAGATGACTTTTACTTCTGCAGAGATTCTGTATATTGACTGATATTGATGGATTGTAATGACAGACATTTGAGTGGTCTTTTATGGCTGAAAAGTTCTGAAATGGGTAGTAATGTCATTACTGGTTCATTTTGTTTCACTGCGTACTGAAAAAAATGTTCAAAACTAGCAATTTAAAACACATTCTAACAAGTGGTGCTGCATTTACACAAGGAATACAATTAAGTACAATCAGGAAGGCGAATAAAAGAACACATGCATGTATGCATGGTCCTAAAAAGTGTGCAAGGCGCCTATAGTTTGAAAACAGCCTAAAGGTAAACTTAATCTGCTACTGACCAGATGCATTTTCTTTGAATGTGAGTTTCAATGAATGCGAGTTTCAAGAGCAGAGCAGTTTACTATTTATGCTAAATCTGTTTTTATTGTGAGACTGTATTGTTTGTTTAGCAAATGGCTGTCAGCATCTGTGCTATAAAAGTTGAAATAAAAGTTAATTCAATCTAAATATCTGTAATCATTGTAGAAGTAAAGAAGAAAATAGTCTGTACACTGACAGGTTTGAAAAGTGTTTATGGGGATCCATTAACCTGACTACAGCCCCATATAACTATGAACTGGTAATGTCCCTTCCTGAAAAAAAAAAAAAAAAAAAAAAAAAAAAAAAATTCAGGGATCTAAATTTTGGTGACAAATACCATAAAGTGGTCCAAAAGCTGTCTTGAAAATAGAAGTCCACAGCAATTAAAAATGTTCTCCATAGGAACCATTACAGGAGTGCCACAAGGAGGGGTTCCGTTCAGAAGCTCGAAATACTGAAATCTCGAATTTCAGTATTTCGAGCCCAAGAAGCCGAATCCACATAATAGCGAAAGTTTAGAAGCGTGAAATTCAAAACCTCGAATATCGGAGGTTTTGAATTTCGCGTTTCTAAAGTTTCGCTGTGGTTATGTATTCAGGTAAGTGTGTGTGTGTGTGTGTTAAGGGGTTTGGGTAGGGGCTGTGGTGTTTGTCAGTGTATTTTGTTGCTGTGATGTGTGTGTGCAAAGAGAAAGTAGCTTGTGTAGTGGTGTTTTGTGTATGTTTGTATGTAGGGCGACCTCGGAGTGAGAATATTTAAGTAGGGGGGGTGTGGGGGGCACAGCCCCTATGGTGTGCAGGGGCTTGCCCTGCATTCATGTAGTAGAGTGATTGTGTGTGTTTGTGTGGTGGATGGTGTGTGTGTGTGTGTGTGTGTGTGTGTGTGTGTGTAGTAAAACCATGAAATTCAAAACTTCCGGTATTCGAGGTTTTGAATTTCGCAGTTTTTAGTTTTCATTGTTTTGTGGATTCCACTTCTTGGGCTCGAGATACTGAAATTCGAGATTTCAGTATTTCGAGCTTCTGAAGTGAATCCCACAAGGATCAATCAGTATTATGCACGTTATTGTTTTCCCTCTTTATTAATGATGTTACAAATGAGTTATCCTTACTAATCATCATCCTCTGTGCACACGACATTCTGCTCTTACAAGCCAATTAATGCCCCAACATTCTTCAAATAAAACTTCAGAATGACTTCAGTCAGCTGGTTCAATGGTCAGAACACAAGTTCAAATAAAACTTCAGAATGACTTCAGTAAGCTGGATCAATGGTCAGAACATACCTTGAAATAAAACTTAGAATAATTTAAGTAAGCTGGGTCAACAGTCAGAACATACTTTCTAATCAATCTCAAGACCAGTCTTATGTGTTTTGTCTCTAACCCCAAATGTACTGCCCTACCCTGCCTAATATTACAATTCATGACATACATCCCACTGTTATTCCATAAGTCACAGAATATAAATATCTTGGTCTCATTCCAGACTCAGCACATCTTTCTCATTACATACTGATTCCATCATAACTAAAGTCCTTTACCAATTAAAATATTGTTATAAAATCTCTCATCTTCTCATCCTAGTTGCGTGTCTTGCCCTTCCTCCAAAAATGTTCCAAGCTAAAATATGGTCTTCTATTGCTATCCTTCAACTTGGTGTACAATACCCAGACTACAAAACAGCTGAAAATAAAAATTTGCATCTTACTGCGGTGGTGGTGCTGCGGTAGCGTTGTCGCCTCATAGCAAGACGTTGTCCAGTTCGATTCTCAGCTAGAGCGTCTTCTGTGTGGAGGCATACGTGAATGGGGCATGCAGTCATTGAAGGTTGTGCATCAGGGCTGGTAACCCGGTATGTAAAAATCCACTACCAATCATTAGCGGACCGGAGTTCCGCTGTCGCGACCCCTAACCGGGAAAAGCCGAAAGACACAAACAAACTGCACTGGTAAACTCACGTTCACATCAGTGTGACGTACTAAAGTAAACTGGTTACCATTAACACCAAGATCGGCTTTCTCACTAGACACACTCTTACTCAGACAGTTACTCTCATCAGTGAGAAGACTACTGCCAATATGGCAACAAGTAAACTCACTATGAAACACACAGGATAATGCACTCACTATAAGCAGACCATCCATTAAAACTGTCATTGTGGAAGGAGCCTTTTCCACTATGGTCTGTGCTCTGCGCTGCAGACTAAACTACCATTTAAAGTGAAATTTGAAGCCACTTTCAAAGGGTGGGATCAAAGCAGCACCATCCTCTACATCTTCTCAACGATGTAGAGTGCAGCTGTTTTATGGATAATGCATAATCTGCATAAAAATCTTTTACCATCTCTCTCCAGATACAATACAATCCCAAACCATTCTGTTGTTTCTGTTGCTCTCAAATGGCTCTGGGTAAATACATACATTTTATTATTTATTTATTTTACATTTGTTGACCGGGCTGGTCCAACTGGATATATGTCCATTTTCAGCAGAGGCCCGGGGAGAAAAGCTCCAAATACAGACATTACAATCAGTCTTTACAAAATTTAGTAGTTATAATGAAAAAAAAATAAAATGATTATCGTATTATCATAGCATGTTCTTACAGAAGCAACAATTAGAAATTAAATACAGACTAGGGGAATACAAATTATGCATGAGAATAGAAATGATTTAGTGTAAGATTTGTTTGAAGGAGAACAGAGAGTACTAGTGGGACACTGAAAACTAGTCAGGGTTAGTACATGGGCAGAGCCAGTGAGTTTTGAGGTGAGTTCTGAGTTGGGATTTGAAACAGCTGGCAGTGAGGTTGTCAGGAAGAGAGGTCCAGACTTTGCCTGTTGTGTTTGAGAACAAGGACTTGCCTGCCAAATTGTTGGATTTGCAAGTAGATATGAGATGTTTGTTAGAAGAACGTACGCTTTTAAGGTTGCAGTAAGGTGTGATAAGGGAGGTGAGTACAGGGGTGTTAGTCGGTTTGTAGAGGATTTTATGGGCTAAGGAGAGCTGGTGATATACAATCAGATTTTGCAGCTCAAACCATCCTAACTGCTTTAAGTTTATGCAGTGGTGGGTTCTAAAAGTAGAGCCAGAGGCAAATCTGGCAATACTATTATAGGCAACAGCCAGTTTGCAGAGGTTAAATTTGGACAGGTATGTGTAAATAGGGGAGGCATAAAGGAGGGAAGAAATTAGACGGGTATGGGCAATGGAAGTTCTGGTAAGTGGAGTGAGGAATGTTTTAATTCTATACAGGGAGCCTAGTTTTCTGTTAACTAATTTTATGGTGTTGTTGATGTGAATGTCAAAGCATAGGCTATTGTCTATCTCTACTCCAAGAAGCCTGGTAGTGGGGTACATAGCTAACGATAAAGGAATGTGGCAAGCTTACTTAACATTCATACATTGTTATAAGACCCTTTATATAGGACTACTCTCTAAGTGCTTTTCTCCCCAGAAAGAGGCTCTCTCAGTCACACCATTTTTATCTATTAAACATTGTAAATAACAATGCCCTAATGATAGAGTAAATGCATTATTTATGCTATGACATGCATTTTACTCATTTGACTGACCACAGTCATGCTACATGTGTTAAACTGCACTATCTATATCTCTTTGTTTCTGTAATGTGGATAACAGAGTTACTGGAACCGTGCTCCTGTTTGTTGCTATGAACAATATCCATTTAACTTCCTAGATATTGTAGATAGTGTGGTACAGTGATACTGTATTATATTGTATGCCTCTGTGCCCAGATTGCGGCTGAAAAGGATCGTTGGAGCAGCCTACCAACCTGGTTATCAAAAAATAAATAAGAGCTCAGATGGGGAAGCCAAATATCTGAACTGAGGGGAAGGGTGCTTGAGCAATCATGTTCTCTGACAAACTGACCATGTACCACATCTCATCTCAGACATTTCATGCATACCCCACCAGCCACTGCAGACCTGTCCACATCCCTGTATTCCCCCACTCTCTCACTCTGTTGCACACGCACAGCTGCTACAAAACACTTCACTTCCTGCTGTGAACGTACTCAGTGCTGTATCTTAAAGAGAAACAAAAGATAAGAGCATAGGGATGTAGCATTCAGGTTCTTCATTATTTGGTGAGTGCGTGCATGTGTGTGTTACTGGTGCATCAACACACACACGTGTTTTATTAGTGCATAGTGGCATACTTTAGATACAATTCCAGATAGATTCACTGGCACTGACTCACTCCGCACCCACCCAGAGTATTTCCTTTTCTTGTACGGTAGTGTGACACTTACTGTAAGGAGGAAGAAGAGGGATGACCCAGAAAAAAAAAGACTTTTCTTTTTTGGTAGCACTAACCTAAATTTTGCATTTTAACAACTTTTAGCACAACTCAGTAACACAGTTTGATGCACACATTCCAGTAGTTTAGGCTAGACTCTCAGCAGTTTATAGACTTGGCCTAACAAAAGTGAAGATCCAAGCAGTCACAAACGGGGTTTGACATGAAATGCAGTAACACCAAAATTAAAGGGAGACATAATAGATGTATTTTTTCAAATGTTTTGGTCACTGTGGCAGTCAATTGATTCTGGTGGTGCACCTCCTCAAGGTCGGATTCTCAGGCATTACTTGTCCCCAGATTTAACTTGATAACTTTCTGGTCCTGGTCTGGGGAGGAGATCAGATCGTCTCAGCACTGTGTCATTTTTGCTGCCCTCTATTCCCACATCTGAAGAGCAATGACAAAAGGTCATGAAGGTCATGAATGTCAGCTGGTGAACTTAACTGACATAGACTTTAAAGTAGTAGTCAGAGATCACTGCCAATAAACTAAATGATTCAAAATGTACAACTACTAATGCTTCTAATGTTTTGGAGTTCTGCATAATCATCAGGCCATCTGCACCCACCTGTGCCCATACACAAGTACACAGTTGTTTATTCTAGGCTGTCTTTACTTGCCACACCTCATGTAATGCCATTTCATCTCAAACTACATGTGCCATAATTTGACATGGAGCTCTGCATTTTGAGGAGGCAAGTGCAAAGACAAGTATGAATGAAGACACAGGCTGCAATGAAGTCAGACTTAGGTCTGATGAATATGATGTGGTTTATCAAACAGAATTCTCAGAAAAATTCAGTGTTCCCATCCAAGGTTTATCCTCTAAACCTAACTGACCAGCCATGTTCTTTTGGGTGGATGAAGTCTAATGACCTGCTTCACCTTTTCACTTGTACAGCACTTGTTATGATTACCGTAGACAGGCTACTTGGGGTTTTTTTAGTTAAGCCAGCCTTTTTGTGGGCTGTTTCATCTGTCACAACAGCTCAAAAGATGCATGTTCTGGGAGACTGACATTAGTCATGTGCACTATTACCTGTGGACTGGATCCTTACTGACATTAGGCATGTACGCTACTACCTGTGGACTGGATCCTTACTGACATTAGGCATGTGCACTACTACCTGTGGACTGGATCCTTACTGACATTAGGCATGTGCTGGACTGGATCCTTACTGACATTAGGCATGTACACTACTACCTGTGGACTGGATCCTTACTGACATTAGGCATGTGCTGGACTGGATCCTTACTGACATTAGGCATGTGCACTACTACCTGTGGACTGGATCCTTACTGACATTAGGCATGTGCACTACAACCTGTGAACTGGATCCTTACTGACATTAGGCATGTGCACTACTACCTGTGGACTGGATCCTTACTGACATTAGGCATGTGCTGGACTGGATCCTTACTGACATTAGGCATGTACACTACTACCTGTGGACTGGATCCTTACTGACATTAGGCATGTACACTACTACCTGTGGACTGGATCCTTACTGACATTAGGCATGTACACTACTACCTGTGGACTGGATCCTTACTGACATTAGGCATGTACACTACTACCTGTGGACTGGATCCTTACTGACATTAGGCATGTGCTGGACTGGATCCTCACTGACATTAGGCATGTGCACTACTACCTGTGGACTGGATCCTTACTGACATTAGGCATGTACACTACTACCTGTGGACTGGATCCTTACTGACATTAGGCATGTACACTACTACCTGTGGACTGGATCCTTACTGACATTAGGCATGTGCTGGACTGGATCCTTACTGACATTAGGCATGTGCACTACTACCTGTGGACTGGATCCTTACTGACATTAGGCATGTGCACTACTACCTGTGGACTGGATCCTTACTGACATTAGGCATGTGCTGGACTGGATCCTTACTGACATTAGGCATGTGCTGGACTGGATCCTTACTGACATTAGGCATGTGCACTACTACCTGTGGACTGGATCCTTACTGACATTAGGCATGTACACTACTACCTGTGGACTGGATCCTTACTGACATTAGGCATGTACACTACTACCTGTGGACTGGATCCTTACTGACATTAGGCATGTGCTGGACTGGATCCTTACTGACATTAGGCATGTGCACTACTACCTGTGGACTGGATCCTTACTGACATTAGGCATGTGCACTACTACCTGTGGACTGGATCCTTACTGACATTAGGCATGTACACTACTACCTGTGGACTGGATCCTTACTGAAATAAGGCATGTGCTGGACTGGATCCTTACAGACATACTCAAAAAATATCCTCAAATAGTCATTATCAATAAATATCCTCACCTAACCCAACCAAAAAAAAATAATACAAGTCAACTGGCTGACATGGGTCCCACCTTTGGTAACCTACATTTCTGCACTTAATACTACTGACTATTAAGCCACTTAACAGTAACGGTAGCAAAGACAGTTGGTGGGGACTTGTGAAATATTCTGCGGATGGTAAAGTTATTAAATGATGCTACTTTGGTCACTATACAGAGACAACTAGTGAATCAATGCATTATTACTATATTCTTCTACTGGAATAAGCATACACACGTGATTGCCCATGCACATACATTTTATTTATTTTTATTTATTTTACATTTGTTGACCGGGAAAGTCCGACTGGAATCATGTCAATTTTCAGCGGAGGCCCGGGGAGATAAGCTCCAACAGAATACAAGAATAATTGCGGTCAAGTAAAAGAACACTGATTATACATAAAATTATAAGGTAATATTGTAGTTAAGAAAAAGGAAAACAGTTAGAAGTACATTCTGAACAATCAGTGTTACGAATTTTCAATATTGAGGGTAGTATTAGATTACAAAGAGGAAAACACAAATTAGATAAGTAAAATTTCATGCATTATTTAAAGTTAGTCAGGTTTGTCGCAGTGTGCATACATACATGGCTACACGCATACACCTACATGCCCACATGCACTCACACATGCATCCACACTGAGGGTGAACAGTAGCTACAAATAGAGAGAAAAAGAACTGAGGGGACTCTGTGGTTAGTGCTGAGGAATAATGCAGCATATGAGAAGGACTTGACAGGTTAGATGGCCTTTCTTTGTATTCTGGATAAGAGCTGTAGGAGTGCAAGGCAAATATAATTAAACATATGGACAGAGTGTGGAACTTGAGTTGATCTGAGAAGAACCCCAGCAATCAGAATTCATCATGAAAAGTGAGAGGAAGAATTCCACGGGAACGGTACTTTTCTAAGATATCAATGTCCAAAACAATGGGCAGCTCAGCTCTACATCCTTACACAGTTAGGGACCTTCCAATCCGGTGAGATACCTCATGCAAATCAAACAAAAGAAGGAAACCCACAATGTATTACATTACATGTAATGTACTTAACTCTGTCAGTCTGTAACATGTCAATGGCTGGTGATGAAGACTATGGGAATATGAAGAGTACCAAGGCACTGGCAGGTAGGGTTCTAGGTAATAGCAATAACAGGCTAGTCATTTTTAAGACATGAGGCTCCATCTGCTTGCATGATATTTGTGTAAATTAAAAAATAAATACACATATTCTACTTTGGAATAAGATGTATGCATATTAAATGCATATATTGTACAATTTACTAGCAGCAAGCAAACATTTTGCTATTGACAGTTAGATTGCTTTAAAATTATTTCAAATTACAGAGGGAAAAAAAAAAAACAAAGAAGAAATGCAAAAATACTAAAACGCTACTAAAGGAAATTCATCTACTGTGGGTAAGTCTATCTGAGGCATTAACGGGAAAAAGTACAGTTGTGTGAGTGTATTCACTGTTGCAGTCATTACATTTGGGTTATCTGCTTGCAGGTAACCCTCAGTCGGCCTGATTAACAAAGTCTTGGGTCCTGCTTCGGTTGCTGTTCCTTCTTCCATGACGTCAGGTCGTCAGGGGTATAAAACATGCAGCCGACGCCATTACATCAGTTTTTCTTGCCCCACGTCAGGTGTCCCCCTAATGGGAAGCAAATATAAAAGTACAATGATATACCTCCAACAAAAAAGCAAATACACCAAAAAGGCTTTTAAGCATAGTAAAGGAAAGTAGATGTATAGCCAAAAGAAGTTAGGGGGCTGGAGGGAGGGTAACCAGGGCTGCAACAGTGAATACACTCGAACATCTACATTTATGGTAAGTGTACACAACTGTACTATTTTCTTCGTGTTTCACTGTTGCAGTCATTACATTTGGGTAGATTCCCAAAGCTAAGGATGGGAGGAGGCATTTAGATAGCATTATGACCAGCTATAAGGCCCTGCAAGACTGCAGTGGCAAAGCCAGCTCTGGATTTAGAGAAAATTGGCAAATGATAATGTTTGGTGAAAGTACGTACAGAACTCCAGGTAGCAGCTTCTAGGATGTCCCTGGTAGGAACGCCTCAGAAAGGCTGTAGAGGTAGATGCAGCCCTGCTGGAGTGAGATCTGATCCCCTGAGGGATAGGTTTTCCATGGTGCTTGTAGCAGAAATAAATGCAATGGCTTATCCATTTAGTAATGGTTTGCTTTGAAATAGCCTTCCCCTCTGCCCCTGCAGCAAATGCCACCAGCAGTTGTTATTTCCTTTGAGGTTTAGTCCTGTCCAAGTAGAATCTAAGTTGTCTGCGCACATCTAAGGAATGCAGTATTTGTTCCCCTTTGTTCTGTGGATTGGGAAGGAAGGTTGGCAAATGAATGGACTGATTAAGAGCCGCACTGGATACCACCTTGGGCAGGAAGGATGGCTTGGTTCTGAGGAACACCCTGTCTGCATGAAAGATGATGAAAGGCTCCACTGCCATAAGGGCCTGTAATTCAGATACCCTTCTAGCTGAACTGATTGCTAAAAGGAAAGCTGTTTTCCAAGAAAGAAATTTTAATTCGGCAGAAGCAGCTGGCTCGAAAGGAGGTAGAGTGAGTTTCTCCAAAACAAAGTTAAGATCCCAAGCTGGGGTTGGAGCTCACCTAGCTGGTCTCAAATGTTTGGCCCCTCTGAGGAACTGCTTGAGCAGTGGATAAGAGAAGAGGGGAGGTTCTGTGTTATAATGAGCTGAAATGGCTGTGGCATGGATTTAATGGAGGAAAAAGACAGGCCCTTGTGAAGCATCTCAGTCAAGTATTGTAAAATCTGAGGTAAATTGGGCACTGCTGTGCTCATCCCTTGAGACTGGTTCCAGGCACAGAATCTTTTCCATTTCTCAGCATAAGATTTTCTAGTACTAGGCATCCTTGCCTCTAAAATGATATCCATCACAGGTTTACTGAGGGATGGTAAAGGAGAGATTATGTAATTAGCCAGGCTGCAAGGTTCAGTGTTAGAACCTGAGGGTGCAGAATCTGGTTCTCCTGCTGAGACAACAGGGAAGGAGTCTGAGGCAGGTGCATTGGGGATAACAGTGACACACTGCACAGGAGGGGGTACCAGTGTTGGCGTGGCCAGTCTGGAGCAATCAAAATAATCCTTGGTTTGTCCTGTTTGACTTTTAGTAGTACTTTGGAGAGCAGAGGCAGAGGGGGAAGGCATAGACTGATAGGTTTTTCCAGCTGAATGACAGAGCATCCACTTTCCAGGCTTGTTTGTGGGGAGTCCTTGTGTAAAATTTGTCCAATTGGTAGTTCTGGGGAGAGGCAAAAAAGTCTATCTGGGCTCCCCCATTTGTTTGTCAACATATTGAAAATCCTTGGTTCCAGATTCCACTCGTGTGGGTCCATGAGGTTTCTGATTAGTCCGTCTGCCAGTGTATTTAATTTTCCTGGCAGGAATTGAGTTTGTAGGTGCACTTGGTAGCTCAATGCTGTGTTCCACAATGCCATGGCTAGTCTGCAGAGGGGTAAGAATGTGCAACCCCCTGCTTGTTTATGTACCACATAACAGTGGTGTTGTCCGTCTTTACCATTAGTTGTCCTGGAAGAATGTGGTTCCTTGAAGGCTGTCAGAGCATTCTGTACAGCTAACATTTCTTTTTGATTGATATGCAGGTGCATTTGACTTGGATTCCATTTGCCCTGAATGCACTTCCCTGCCAGGTGAGCCCCCCATGCATAGTCTGATGTGTCTGTTAGGGGTTTGGGCGGAAGGGGGTGTTGTGAAAGGTAGTCCCTTGTTTTGGTGGAAGGCCTCTGCCCACCAAAGGAACTCTAGGCATAGGCAAGGTATGATAGGAATCATTGCTTCTAGATCCTGAGAATGTTGACACCATCGGCTTTTTAGATGCTACTGTAGTTTCCTCATATGCAGTCTTGCATATGGAATTAGAAGAATGCAGGAGGCCATGAACCCCAAAGCTTGCAGTATTTGTCTTGCAGATAGCAGGGTTTTTGTGGCCACTTGTTTGAAGTAGGTTGTCAAATGAATTTGTTTCACTGGCGTGAGGTAAGCCATCTGGGAAGTTGTATTCAAGCTTGCTCCCAGGAATATAATTTGTTGACAGGGTACCAGGTGTGATTTCTTTTCATTTATGGTGTACCCCAGACAAGTTAGAACCCTTTGAACAAAGGCCAGATGATTCAAAAGTATGTCCTGTCTTTCTGCCTGAATTAGACAATTGTCCAGTTATGGGTATATTTGAATATTTCTTTGCCTGCAAAGAGCAATAACTGGAGCCAGGCACTTTGTGAATTCCCTGGGCGTAGTAGATAAGCCAAAGGGCAGTGCAGAGAACTGATGGTGTGTGTAGCCTGCTTTGAAGCGTAGGTATCTTCTGCAAGATTCCCTGATTGGGATGTGCAGGTATGCTTCTTTTAAATCTAGTGTTACCAACCAGGCATCTTTGCCTAGCATAGGAAGTAATTGGTGAAGAGTCAGCATTTTGAATTTTGGAATCTACAAAAAGGTGTTTAGAGTAGACACGTCCAGGATAGGGTGCCATAAATTGCTTTTCTGGGTACCAGGAAAAGTCTCGAGAAGAAACCTTGTCCCTTTTCTTCTTCTGGTACTAAATGAAGAGCCCCCATGCTTAAGAGAGAAAGTACTTGTTTTTGAGCCTCTGCCCACTGACTTGGGGGTAGGTCCGGGCACCCACTTGGTGTTGGCAACGTGTGGAAGTGAAATCTGTATCCCTTGGGACACTATATTTAAAACCCATTTGTCCTGGGTAATGAGTTCCCAATTCTTTGCATGAAGAGCAATCCTTTCCCCCAAAGGGGCAGTCAGTTGATAAGTGCTTGGAAATTTTAAAAGGAAGTCATTGAGACAGTTTACCATAGGGGGGAATCTTATTACTCCCAGATTTGGAAGTGGAGGCCCCCCACTGCTTAGTCCTGTGTGTCCCCTGGGACTGAAACCTGGGGTTTTTGGTGTGTCTGGGTTTGGCTTGAGAAGACCTGGAAAGGGCTGGAAAGGACCAATTCTTAGAGGGCCAGTGTCTACTAAATCTAGGAGGCTGAACTTGTAAGAAATCTTTAACAGTTTGCATAGATTTAGCTTTATCTTCCATCTTTTTAAGAACTTCCTCAGCCTTGTTGCCAAACAGGCGGTTCTGATTTAAGGGAGCAACCAACAATTTAGGTTTAACATGATCAGGCAAAGATTGCTCCTTAAGCTAAGCATGCCTTCTGAGCACAGACCCAATAACAGCAGCCCTGCAAGAGGCCTCTAATGAATCAAAACCACACTGCAAGGTATGTTTTCCAACTTGTTCAGCAGAATGCATTAAATCCTGTAATTCTCTACTTTCCACATAGTCAGGAATCAACATCATTTTCTGTTTAAGCAGTCCAATAACATGTTGCTGATACTTTAACATATGAAACTGGCAGTTTAAAGCCCTAATGGCCAAGGTTGCAGAAGTGTAAACCTTCTTACCCCATCTATCCAGCGCCCTGGAGTCTCTATCAGAAGGGGTAGGATTTTTAGCAGTAGAAGCCTTAATGCCTTTGGGCCCCTGTGAAATAGTCTCTGGATCTGCAACAGGATTTTTAAAAAGGAACTTGTGGGACTCAGGGACCCTGTAGTATCCATCAGGTTTTCTGGGAGCAGAAGGCAAGGAATCAGGGGCCAAACTAGATTCTGAAAAAGCTTCATCAACAATGTCTAGTACAGGAGGAATAGCTAAAGGCCTACGCTGAGGTAGGAGAAGGAAATCACTAAGCCTCTTTTTTGAATCAGAAAAATCCTGGCTTTCCCAGTGGAAATGCTCCCTTAAAGTATGTAAGGTTTCCCAAAAAGAAAAATCCTCAGGAGGGGAAGCAGAGGGTATGGAGACTTCTGCATCAGAATCTTCATAAGTAGATAAGGGCAAATCCAGATCATCAGAAGAATCAGAAAAAACAGAATCCTGATCAGTACATTCATAATCAACTTCAGTCCCAGGCCTCTTAAAAGGGGGGGTTGGCTACCCTTGATTAGAGTTATTAGATCTTCAGCCATTCTTATCATTTGTTTTTAAGGCACAGAGGCCTGAGCATGTGGTCTGGGCGTCTGGTTTTTAGGCATAGTTCGAGATTTAGGCCTAAGTATAGAAGGAGGCATCGGTTTAATATGCAAGTCCGTAGGCCTAAATATACCCACAGAAGCTGGTGCCTGCAAGCGGCTCCGGACCCATCCAAGGTAGAGACATCCGCGGGGTCCCATAGTTGAAGCATCTTGCGGTATACCGGACTCCGAATGGGTCTCCGTAGAGGCCTGCAAATCAGAAGTAGCAGGTATCAGGGGCTGAGAAAGCACTTCACTGAGTACCGGCGAACTAACGACTGGCTTAGGAGAAGCGTTGTTGGCATTTTTGGACCTCGGTGGCCTGCCTCTGCCTCTGTCTTTATCTTTGCATTTTTTTGGAATCCCGGTAGTCGGATGGCTAACTGACGACATTTCTGGATAATTAAACCGAGAACCGAAATATTTAGAGGCAAAAATATCGACGACGGATAGTGCGCTGATTAAATAAAGCACAAAACCGACAGCAAGGTACGTCGTGATCAGGGCTAGGCAAGGAATACAGTACGAATGAAAATCTTTATGAGGTATTTGCTTTCCACAAGAAATGCAATTATTAACTTTTACTGACATTGGTAAGGAGCAAGAAAAAGTTTTCCCAACGGGGTACTTAGCTTTTTAGTTGAATACTTTGGATCCGAAACTCGAAAACGAAAATTTCAGGAGTCGGCCGACTGGCACTTGCGAACTGCTTCTGCTTCGGGCACTGCACGGCAAGAAAGACTGGTGTAATGTTGTCGGCTGCATGTTTTATACCCCTGACGACCTGACGTCATGGAAGAAGGGACAGCAACCGACGCAGGACCCAAGACTTTGTTAATCAGGCTGACTGAGGGGGCTACCTGCAAGCAGATAACCCAAATGTAATGAGTGCAACAGTGAAACACCAAGAACATCAGGCCTTGCTGGGAACTGCATACAAGCTGACAAATTTGAAAATACAGACTTAAGTACAAAATACTGAGGGAGACAAAAACACAGAAGGAAACTTCCCAGGGAAAGAACTCCAGCTAAGCTCTCCTGACACATTCGGTTTGAATTCTGTGTTTGAACTGTCTGAAGCATAGACAGATGTGACAAAAGTGTGAAAACTGGTCTCTTGGTTAACAAGTGCTTTTGGTTTGTAAGCTTAACCCAAGAGATAAAAAGAAAGATGAAGGTTCTAGTATGACTTGCTCATGGCTGAACAATGAGAAACGGTACTTAAGTTTTAAACATGTTAAATAGTTGCACTTGTTCTTTCACTGCATGTGTGTACGCACACACACACACACACACACACACACACACACACACACACACACACACACACACACACACACACACACACACACGTGCTGAGCATGCCATTTAATTTTCAGAACAAGCCAATCAGGACTAAAGATACCTCTACTATTGTAATCACAACTTAAATTTTAGTCAAAAACTGTATTAGGTACAGATTTCACAAGATTAGTCATCAAATTAGTCTGCATACCTGAAGGCTTTTGTTGAAATCTATCAGATCCCACCTGTACAAGTCACTTAACTTTCTTACGTTTCCACTCTGCTATCAAACAGCAACTCTGTGACCTCAGTAACGCTAACTGGTGAATGAATTAGAACACAGTACCCTGGGCCATCAACAAACTATAGTGCTAAAGCAATTATTTTGTCAGGCATTGAAGCTCAGCTCATTTGAACCATAAAAATAAACTTCTTGTACTTTCATATTTTAAGTTTATTATTACAGAAGTTATATTTGTGGGCTCATGAACAATCCTCCAAATGCCACATCCTCAACATGACTTGAAACAGCTTTCAAACACATCACACCTATTATGCACAAGGCTTTATCCACTCCACCGCAAAAGGTATAATCAACTCCAAGGTTTCTGCACCTCTGGAAAAAGTCAATGTTCCCACAAAAGCAACTTTAGCTGAATACACAGTCTGACCAGTTGTTCATTATTTCAAAGCTGTCAGGCACTGGGGTTCCTGTACATGACTTTATGGCCAATTTGTGAGTCCACAAAGACTGTCAGAAATATCGAGCAGAGGAAGTCTGTGCTACTCTGTGTTCAACAATCAAGTAATATGGGTACTGAAATACATTTCCTATTCATTTCTTAAGTAACAGCATCACTCTGCTTGCATTTCAAATAAATGCAACTGAATTAAGCAGAAGTTGACTAAAATGCAAGGTCACACAATTTTCACTCACCGCTCTTATGATGCACTAGAAATGTATAGACTGAGAAACTAGTGTATGTTACAGAAGTATTATTAGCCCTTTTGCCACTCAGGATGATTCTCTGATCTGGCACCCCCCCCCCCGCAATTTTAATTTAAAAATAAAATGCTCTCTCTACTTTACACTAATAGGGAGCACACTCCAGCCTTGACCAAAATGCATTACTGGCATTCACTTCTGCATGCTGATAATAAACTTATCTAAACATGGAGCACTAAAACACTTCAGCAGATGCAATGCTGGCATTCAGAAACTGAATGCCAGTAATTAAGGTTGCGCTTCCTCACATCTTGCACCCATAAAAAATGTGCCCCACCCTAGTTACCGCTTACTGACCTAATAACGCTCAGCTCATTTACAGGGCTCTAGATAAAGTAGGTTTAAAAATCGAGCTATAAAATCATGCTAATTTGCAAATATGTCATTTTTACTATGGCTTCCCCCTCAAAGCTGGAGTCAGAACTTGATGAAGTTGCACAACGGATGACTTGCAGCTCCTTGAGCATTTTGTCTCACAGAAGATCACGGACACTACACCTATTACAGGCACTGATCCCCCCAGTTATCTTTTCTCCACAGTTGTGTGACTGTGGAGTATATATTTTAGAAAGGGTGTTTGGGGGTACAATATTCCCCCGTGGGGTGGGGGGTTAAGAGGAATTGCCTTGCAAAAGTTTTTTATTTATTTTTTTTTTTTATGGACAGTGCTTCGGACTTGCTGTGTTTGTCTGACTGTAGCTTTATGCAGACAATTTGCAAAATCATAGAGAAATCATTAATTTTATAAAATTATGTTCCATTTACCTTTTTTTTACATTCTTCTTCTCTCAGGTCTCACCTAAAACAGCAGCCTTTCAGGATGATCACTTTAGATAATTCAATAAACAAACCACGAAATATTCAGTATTTGGTAATCAGAATTCATACCCACTGCTAAAGAATGATTCTAAAAGCGTGCAAACTTTCATAGTCTGGGGCTAGGATAAATGTACCTTAACTGCAGAGAAATGGGGCCTCAAAGAATATTGAAGACTATGGGATAGGAAGCTTTTAAGTCCATGTAGGCAGGCAGAAATAAATTACCTAAAACTCTGCATTGCAGGGAGCCAAACATCATCTGAAGCAGTGTCTATTACCCTAAGAAGCCCAGTGGTTTTTCAATCCCATACTTAAAATGATAGCATTTACTTTCAAAATATAACTAGAGCAGAGTATCAGTGGTACCAGGCCCAAAAGGCTGCAATAAAAGAGACACACCATGAAACATCCACTGTCCTCAAACTAAATTCTACACAGAAAGGATGGACCCAGCAAGTCTATGAATAACTGTGTGCATGAAGCCTCTGCTCTGAGATAGTTATTAGCAATGCCAGCATTTTGCTTAGCTGAACATGAAAACGCTTCTATTCTACATTTATCAACAGCAATGCATGTGTGCTGACAAAGAAACCATTTATCTGCTGGAAGCTGTTCCTCGACCTCTCACTAGAACAAAAATGAGAACCGTTTTGGTCAGGGCCTTAAAGTCTCTAAGGGGGTGGGGGAGCCTGTTATAAGAAGCACAGCTGTTTCTTTTTGCATCTGGATAGGATGTAAAGTTCTGACAAAGTTGTCAAAGTGACAGGTGTGTGATGAAGGACTTGGCTTGCAACAATGTATTTTTAGCCAAAAGTACAAGCTTACTGGGTCTCGCTCTAAAGAAACCTTAAATCCTACAACGGCCTACTTGTTTGAACCTCCAGCATAAAACATTGCCTGTACTTTTCCTGTAGGATCCCACAGTTCAGTTCACTGATTAGAAACAAACCTCTCTGTCCATTTGTTTCTGCCCATCTTTCTGTTTCTCCTTTCACTGCTGATGTTGTCGGACTCCATCCAGGAATCTGACACCCTGTTGTTAGCTAATCTGACACAAACACTGACATCTTTCAGTTAGTTTACAGCACGTGACAGGAAAAGAGCCTTAGGGGGAATAAATTTCACTAGAAACAAAGCTTTTCTATGTTGTGATGAGTTCTGGAATATATTTTTGAGAGGGCAGCTTTCAAGCCCTGTGACTTATGGAAATCTGTACTCTCGTCTACTTTTACTCTAGTCGGATTCCTTTGTGCGTATGACTTTCCTTCTTAGTTTATTGCGTCCTCCTCCCTTCCTCAGACAATCTTGCATTGGAGTCATTTCTGACACTCATCGCGCAGTGCTTGAAAGTCAGTCAGCTGCATCCTGGACATGGTGACAATGAAGACCATTACAGCAATGTTTAGAAATGGACCAATGATGGCTGGGGGGGGGGGTCTTGAGACTGACCATTATCAACATTGATCTGACAAGCAGGCCATTTAGTACATATCCATTCCAACAATTTGCACTGACATCTACTATGTTACAGAATGACTCCATCAAACCTATTAAACCGATAACATTTTTTTTTTTTTTTTTTTTTTTACATAGAGCAAGGGGGTGTGGGTGGCAAAACATCCACTTGAAGGGAAAAAAAAAAGAAAAAAAGAGGTAGCCTTCTGAGCTGGGTTTCACTGCAACTTGTTATTGATTTAACAGAATTCACCAAGTTGTACTGCGACCCATCTACACACAGATCAAGGCCATCTTGTACAAGTGATGCATTGTTTTTAAGAGAGTACAGGATTTTGTGCTTGTACTAAATTTATTTTCTTTCGGATAAATCAGCAAACATTTGTAAGTTAGTTTTGAAAGATGGACCCAGATTAGATGGATAATTTTGAATATATTCCTGGATTTCAAAACAATTTTACTTATGTTAACTTACAACAGTAAGTTTACAAACTGACTACAATATTTGTCAGATTACTGCTGTATTCTGTCTTATTTTGGTTTCTGGACTATAGGTAGAAAATACTCTGCAGGATACTACAAATGCACAATATGTGGGTCCGAATTCAAAAACAGAAAAGTTCACAAGTCACTGTTGCACCGTTAAATTGTTTTTGCAGTGGGGCTTTGCTCTCTGCACCCCTTACACCCCTGCTTATTTATTCATATTTAAGTTCTCCCACATCTACACTTGTTTAAAGGGCCACAACAACATTCCTCAGAATTGTGTAAGGCACCCCCACTTAACCACTCATTAAGTGAGTCTGTCTCTCTCTAGCTGCCAAAAACACAATGACCACAGGGATCAACAATGACCCCTCAGGGATCACTATCGACATGCACACAAGGACTCTGAGGGGCCCTGTTGACACACACAATGACCACTCAGGGATCATTGTCAACACGCACACTATGACCCTGAGGGATCCCTGTTGACACAATGACCCCTAAGGATCACTATCGACATGTACACAACGACCCTGAGGGATCCATGTTGACACACACTATAACGCCTAAGGATCACTGTCAACATGCACACAATGACCGAAGGATCCCTGTTGACACACACAATGACCCCTCAGGGATCACTGTCGACACGCACACAATGACCCTGAGGGGCCCTGTTGACACACACAATGACCCCCAAGGATCACTGTCAACACACGCATACACACACAATGATACCCACGGATCACTGTCAAAACATACAATGACCCCAGGGATTACTAGGTCTGCCCTCATTTCCCAGCCATTTGAGTAGCCTGCAGACTGTCCTTGTCCAACTGAATATTTTTCATCTCTCCAAGAAACATTTTGTTTTCCCACGCATTCCTAAATTCCATCACAGCTTTTGAGTCTAACATCAGTAAAAGAATTGTAGTTGATACAGAGCTTCTATCATGTCTCTTATTACCGTATATTCTTGATACAGAGCTTCTACCATGTCTCTTATTACCGTATATTCTTGATACAGAGCTTCTACCATGTCTCTTATTACCGTATATTCTTGATACAGAGGTTCTACCATGTCTCTTATTACCGTATATTCTTGATACAGAGGTTCTACCATGTCTCTTATTACCGTATAGTCTTGCTTCCATACTTTCTTTTTTGCTTTGAATGTTCTCATTTGGACAGTGGATTCCTTTGAAGTACTAATACTTCGACCACATAAAACCTCTGCCTTCTTTTTTAAAGACCGTTCACGTTATCATGCTAACCTCTTCTCACCTGTCTTTGCATACAACAGGTGAAGACTAGGCATCACTTTGTTGTCCTCACCTGACATGCTTCTATCCTCATGGTTTGCGAAGACAAGATCTCCACAACTGCACCCAGTACTTTACATGGAGTTTTATAAACTGCCTAGAAACAGGGATTCCAACTTGTTTTTGAGCTGATGCATCTTCCTGCATATCCAGGTACACCACCAGCCTTATTCGTTACATTGTTACACACTTCATGTAACATTGTTACTGCCAGTTCCCATTCAGCTGTTACTCTGTTCACATGTTCCTGCTTCCTAGACACATTGCTCTTCCCTAAATTTAAGGAGATGTGTTTAGACTCTTCCTGTAGTGCTGTCAGGTCCCTTTCCAGTTTTTTACACCTTCCCATGCATTCACAGGTTAAAAATCTTTCTATAATCAGAAAGAAATGCATACTTTTTCCTTTTGGATCTCAAGTAATTTCATTACTGTAGTAAATTTATTTACCTATAGTATTTACTGTTTGAGTAGACTAATCTAAAGGGCCCTTTTCATTCATGACCCAGGTAAAACGAGCAGGTGCAGACAATGAACATTATGCAAGGAACAGTTGGTCAAAAGTAATGTGTGAAGTACTAATGGTTTAAAGGGCTGACAGCCATAATGTAGGCCTTATGTACAGAGGATTCATTAATACATCAGGATTAGGCCAGGCTCTGTGACGTATAGGGATAAAGCATTGACTACATCTCAAATTACCCGAGTGTTTGTAACCTCTTGGGTGCTGGAAGACCTAGGGGGATGGAAATGGGTGACTGATGCTGCCTTGCCCATAATGGGGAGAGGGAGTAGTAGTTCCAAGTCCATTCGCCACCATGCAATTAAACTACCAGAGACAGAGACTGTAATCAAGGACCAGCACTTGGGTGGAATGAGCACACATGGAGGTGGTGTAAGATGCCCTGCAATATTGTAGAGGGTCCCATCTGTTACTAGGGGTATAAACAGGACCTTATCAGAAGTGACATCACTGTTGGGATGGCAGTGAGGACACAAACAACTTCCATGACTGCCTGTGTGATAGCCTCTCTGGTTGGCTTTCCCATCTGTGTTGTGGATACTCAGTGCAAGTGGAATATACAGGTTCAACACCAATGGGGGAAGGTTCAAACATTATGCACACACACAAACACAGAAAAAATGCATACTGAAAACATTAATATAGGAAGGTTAACCTTTCAAGTGCTAGAACAATAAAAGAGCAATGCAGAGGTAAGCACTGCTATGTAAAGTAACTTGACAGTCATGAGATCAAAGGTACCATAATACATTCATTTATCTTTAATGAGCAGGTGGACCAAACATTTTACACTGTATTACACCGCAGTAAAGCCTTGCAGGAAAGGTATGAAAACTACACTACATCAGGTTGACAGCAGAAGGAGACAACAAACCCAGGGCCAGCATTAGGCCGACTGGGCCTATTTAGCACAATAGAGCCCTACACAAGTTTTTGACAGTATAATTGACAGCGGAAGGAGAGAACAAACCCAGGGCCAGCATTAGGCCAACTGGGCCTATTTAGCACAATAGGGCCTTGCACAAGGCTTTGACAGTATCATTGACAGCAGAAGGAGGCAACAAACCCAGGGCCAGCATTAGGCCAACTGGGCCTATTTAGCACAATAGGGCCCTGCTCCCTCAGGGGGCCCTGCACAAGGCTTTGACAGTATCATTATGCCTTATATGGCCCAGAGATTTGCCTGAGAGACATTACAGTAATGTGCAAGGCATGTTCCTAGCCGTAGTCTTGTAACTGTAGTAATGTTAGTGGAGCAGACAATTCCCATCATGCTCTCCACCAGTGGTTCAGTATTATTAGCAACTGTAGCTTTACAGCTCTGGTACAGTTCACATGGTTTGCTGCACATGTTCTGACAGAGGTTAGTTCACACCTCTTAACTGTTCAGGTTTTCACCGAATGCCCAGACTTTTGCCTCAATTCCTCATAAAATTTCTGGTTTTCTAGCAAATCGCTGAGAAATGAAGTCACTAAACAATGACACGCATTTGATTTTCAGACATTATAGCATTCAGAAAATTCATGTTAAAATAAAACCTGTTATTCTGCAATTTTCTAAGTTCATATGAGTAAGTTTTAAAATATGTCCCTATTTATGAGCCTTTGTCCCCCATTTTACGCCATGTCCAGATTTTTTTGGTAAGAGGTTGAGAGCTATGAGTCAGTTGTTGCTGCTAAGTGCTAGATATGGGTTTCAACCAAAAATGTGGTCAGATTAACTATATGACTGTGTACTGCTCCAGTTACTGTCTCAGAAAACACAATCCAGGCTGGAAACAACCACACAGGAAACAGAATGAACCAGATTTTAATGTCAATTTTAGTGCTTTTGTCTGTATGTAGTGCAAGACTGCTCCAGAAACATTATACTAATACAAAAAATCCATTAAGTACCATACTTCCCCTCCCCTAAAAAAAGTACAGTTTTGTACCTACCATAAATGTAGATGTTCGAGGATCCACATTGCTGCAGTCATAACCTGTGGGTAGTCCGCTGTCCTCGGTCGGCCCGAATACCAAAGAGTTAGGCTGGCGTCGGTCATGGGCGCCCGGAGCTGACGTCAGTACGTAGTAGTACTTAAGCGCATGACCGACGCCATATCCTCAGTCTTTCTTGCCCCAGATGTCAGAAGGCCTTAAAAAAGGAAAGGCCAGAGCCACAAAGGAGAAAATAACAATAATCCCTAAGGAACACAACAACAACAACAACAACCACAACAACAACAACCCCAAACCATAGAGGGGAAGGAGGGAGGGAAAATAGGACTGCAGCAATGTGGATCCTCGAACATCTACATTTATGGTAGGTACAAAACTGTACTATGTTCTTCGTCTCACATTGCTGCAGTCATAACCTGTGGGTAGAATCCCAAAGCAAAGGAAAAAGGAGGCTGGCAAACTAAAAAGCATTAGGGGCTGCTAACATGCCCTGTAAGACTGCAGTGGCAAACCCAGCCCTGGACTTGGAGTAAAGAGGGAGATGGTAATGTTTAGTAAAAGTGTGTACTGAACTCCAAGTAGCTGCCTCCAAAATATCCTTAGTAGCTACACCCCTCAAAAAAACAGTAGATGTGGCAGTAGCCCTAGTGGAATGAGGTCTAATCCCAGCAGGAACATTCTTCCCATGATGAGAATAACAAAAGGCAATACAATTAGCAATCCACTTTGAAATAGTCTGCTTTGAAACAGCTTTCCCTTGTGAACTCAAAGCAAAAGAAACAAATAACTGTTGAGTCTGTCTGAACTCCTTAGTTCTGCTCAAATAGTAATGTAACTGCCTGTGTATATCCAAAGAATGCAAGATTTTGTCCCCTTATTTTGGGGATCAGCATAAAAGGTAGGCAAATGGATAGACTGGTTCAAGGCCACATCAGAAATAACTTTTGGCATAAAAGTAGGGTTAGTACGTAAAGAAACTCTATCCTTATGGAATATCAGAAAGGGTTCAACTGCCATGAGAGCCTGCAATTCAAATACCCTTCTAGCAGAAGTAATGGCCAACAAAAAGGCAGTCTTCCAAGACAAAAACTTCAATTCCGACGTAGCTGCAGGTTCAAAAGGAGGCAAAGTAAGCTTCTCCAACACAAAATTGAGATCCCAGGAAGGAGTAGGAGCTCTACGTGGGGGTCTTATATTTTTTGCCCCTCTAAGAAATTGCTTAAACAAAGGGTGAGAAAATAAAGGAGGGTCACAATCATAGTGAGCAGAAATGGCTGCAGCATGAACCTTCACAGAGGAAAATGATAAACCCTTGTCTAGTAATTCAATAAGGTACTGCAGTGTAAAACTCAAATTAGGTACCGAGACATCAAAGTCCTTTGTTGTGCTCCAAAGAAAAAATCTCCTCCATTTATCAGCATAAACCTTTCTAGTGCTGGGCCGCCTGGCTTCCAAAATGACATCCAAAACCTGTTGAGGAAGCTGAGAACCCACAGGCTCTAAAACAGAATTCGCCAGGCCGTTAGATGCAGGGACTGCACCCCGACATTGAGCAAACGACTGCTTGACTGGGACAACAAGTGAGGAAGCTGTGGCAAAGGCCAAGGAGGCTCCTGAATTAAACTCCTCAGCAGAGGATACCAGTGCTGTCGTGGCCAATCTGGTGCTATTAAAATCATGCAAGGCTTGTCCCGCCTGACTTTCAAGAGTACCTTGGTAAGGAGAGGCAGAGGAGGAAAAGCATAGACGTGAAGGTTGTTCCAACTGAAAGATAGAGCATCCACTTTCCAAGCTTTTGGGTGAAACATCTTTGTGCAAAATTTTGGTAGTTGGAAATTTAGAGGGGAAGCGAACAGATCTATGTCTGGAGTTCCCCAAGCCACTGTCAACTGTTGGAATACTTGAGGATCCAATTTCCACTCGTGGGGATCCACAATTTGTCTGCTCAATACATCTGCTAGGGAGTTCTGTGCTCCTGGCAGAAACCGTGCTTGAAGAGTGATGTGCAAACTCAGAGCAGTCTCCCAGAATATCATAGCTTGTCTGCAAAGAGGGTAAGAATGGGTTCCCCCCTGCTTGTTGATGTACCACATGACTGTAGTGTTGTCTGTTCGTATCAACACCTGTCCTGGTTGAAGTAGGCCCTTGAAAGCCATCAGGGCAAACTGGACTGCTAACATCTCCTTCATGTTGATATGCAAATGCTGTAGTCTGGGAGGCCACTTGTCTTGAATCCATTTCCCATTGAAGTGTGCTCCCCAAGCCAGGTCTGAGGCATCCGTCGTTATGATCTGACTCGCCTCTGGTCGGGTCACAGAGAGTCCCTTGTTTAGGTGACATTCCTGTGCCCACCACAAGAATTCCTTTTGGATGCAAGGTATTATCTGAATGACAGTGTCCAAATCGTGGCAGTGTTGAGTCCATACACTTTTGAGATACCATTGTAGCTTCCTCATATGCAGTTTGGCATTGGGAAGTACCAGAATGCAAGATGCCATGAACCCCAAGGCTTGAAGGACTGTCCTTGCAGTCAGCCTGGACAGTACTGATAATTGCTGGAAGTATAGATGAAGAGTTCTTTGTTTGTCCGGGGTCAGAAAAGCCATCTGAGAGGCTGTATTCAGTCTCACACCCAGAAAGCACATGTCTTGAGAGGGTACTAGACTGGACTTTGTTTCGTTCACAGAATACCCTAGGCACCTTAAAACTGCCATTACATACTGTAGATGTTGAAGTAACTTGTCTTTGTCTTGAGCAAGAATCAGGCAATCATCCAGATAAGGATAAATTTGTATTCCCCTCAGTCTTAAGAAAGCTATTACAGGAGCCAGAACCTTTGTGAACACCCTGGGCACAGTAGATAAAGCAAAGGGCAATGCAGAGAACTGATAATGAGAAGTACCAGCCCGAAAACGCAGGAATCTCCTGCAGCTGGGCCTGATAGGAATGTGAAGATAGGCCTCTTTGAGATCCAGAGTTACCATCCAGTGATTTTTGTCTAGCAGAGGCAGAAGTTGCTGTAATGTTAACATCTTGAACTTTGGAATGTCTAGGTATGTATTGAGAATGGATAAATCCAGAATTGGCCTCCAAGTGCTTCCTTTCTTTGGCACTAGGAATAGACGAGAATAAAACCCTAGGCCTTCTTCTGACGGAGGTACCACCTGGATTGCCCCCATCTGTAAAAGCAAAGAAATTTGTTCCTGAGCCTCCAGCCTTTGCTGAGGAGGTACATCTGGCATGCCTTTGAAAGGAGGAAAAGTGTGAAAATAAAACTTGTAGCCTTGATTTATTATGTCCAACACCCATTTGTCCTGGGTGACCAAATGCCAATTTTGTTTGAAAAGTGCCAACTTTCCTCCTAGAGGAGCTGCCAGAAAAGAAGGATCTGGCAGCTGAAGATACAGGTCATTGGGTCTGTTTACGAAAAGGCTGACCCCTGCCCTCACCAGAAGAATGTGCAGGAGAACTCCAAGTCCTAGGTCTGAAAGAACCCTGAGCGTGAGCCCTGCCCCTACCACGTCTAGACCTGCCCTTAGACTGAAAATCCAAGAAGGGTAAGACCATCCTCTTGCAGGCCAATTCCTGCTAAACTTAGGGGCTGCACTTGCAAAAATTCCTTAACCGTCTGCATAGACTTAGCTTTGTCTTCCATCTTTTCAAAACTGACTCCACAGGGGAACCAAAAGAACTTCAGATTGAAGAGGAGCATCCAAAATCCGAGCTTTAACATGCTCTGACAAATTTTGATCCTTAAGCCAGGCATGTCTATGAATAACTGAACCAGTAGCAGCCACCCTGGAAGAAGCCTGAAGGGCATCAAAGCCACACTGCAAGGAATGTTTACCAACTTGATCTGAAGCATGAACCAAGTCCTGCAATTCCTTACACTCTATACCCTCAGATAGAGCATCTACCTTAGATTTTAATTGACCTAACAGAAAGTTCTGATACTTCAGCATATGAAATTGGCAATTTAAAGCCCCCATAGCTAACGTAGAAGAGGTGTACACTTTTTTACCCCACCTATCCAACGCTCTAGAATCTTTATCCAAAGGAACTGGATTCTTAACCACAGAAGCCCCGACACCTTTAGGCCCTTGAATAATAGTTTCCGGGTCAGCTCTAGGACTCTTATACAAATATTTATGTGCCTCTGGAACTCTGTAATACCTGTCTGGCTTGACAGGGCAGGGGTAAAGAATCAGGATTAAGGGAAGCTTCAGAAAAACATCCTGAACAACATCTAAAACAGGGGAATAGCCAAAGGTCTATGTTGTGGCAAAACAAAATTCCCTAAGCCTCTTACGAGAATCTGAAAAATCCTGACCTTCCCACTTGAAATGCTCCCTCATGGAATGCAAGGTTTCAGAAAAGGAAAAATCCTCTGGAGGAGAAACAGAAGGACAGGAATCCTCTGCATACGAATCTGAATAGGGAGGAAAATCCTGAATATCCTCAGCTGAGGACTCAGAGTAATCAGAGGAATGCTCCATTCCCTCTAAATCTGTCTCCACCCTAGGCCTCTTCTCTGGAGGGGGCATAGAACCCCTGATCAAAGTAATCAAATCCTCTGCCATTTTCAACATATGTTTTTTAGGAACAGAGCCCGAAGAACTAGGGCTATGGCCCGTACCAGAAAGACCAGGTCTAGCCTTAGCAGGGCCTTTAGTGACTGAAGTAGAAGGCCTAATAACCTTTTGTAAGGATGGAACCACAGAAACTTGAGAAGCACCCTCGGCCTGGCCTAACTCCTGAGAGGCCAACTCCTGTAACAGTAAAGGTTCCCCCTGGGATTCAGCCGAGACCTCGGCTGGATCCACAGATTCAACCGTAGATTCCATAGAACCGGCATCCGCAACGGACGACTCATCCGGTTTAGACCTTAAAGATTTATCTTTTCGCTTTTTGGTAGCGGGCGCCGGAGGATCCGACGGCATGTTGTACTTACACCGCTTACCGAAAACCAACCTAGCACAGTCTAATCTGCGTTTAATGGTGCGCTTATTAAATCTAGCGCAAAAGCGACACCCGACTACGTCGTGCTCAGGCCCCAAGCAAGGAATACAGAGAGAATGATAGTCCCTATGAGGTATCTGTTTCCCACAAGAAATACAATTATTAACTTTTTCTGACATCCGGATTAACTGAGGCAAGAAAAGACAAAAATTTTCCCCAACGGGGTACTTAGCCCAACTTGGTCTTCGGTCTGAAACTCGAAAACTGAAAATTTCAGAACGCCGAATGGCACTTGCAAACGCTGCTTCTGCTTCGGACCACACGGCAAGAAAGACTGAGGATATGGCGTCGGTCATGCGCTTAAGTACTACTACGTACTGACGTCAGCTCCGGGCGCCCATGACCGACGCCAGCCTAACTCTTTGGTATTCGGGCCGACCGAGGACAGTGGACTACCCACAGGTTATGACTGCAGCAATGTGAGACGAAGAACATCACATGTAGTGCCAGAGCCAATGAAATGCACACTCCAATTAAAATACTTTACAAATTCTTGACAATTAAAGACTTGGTACCAAGCATTAAAATTACACACTTTTAAAGACACATGTTCTTTGAAAAACATGCATTTGGTATATACAAGAACTTCATACTATATAGGACGAAGCTTCAAAATGCTGGCAATAGATACAGATCCACTGAGTCCAGGTGGAAACCATGCATTAAATCTAACTTGCCACCTTAACTCTTTATATTCAAAGGTATCAGCCCAAGGACCACCTTTTACATTTTTATTAATCACCTCAAGACACAAAAATCCAAATTCATAACCAGAGTTTTCAACCACATGTTTAGAAAGTGCATTGTTGGGGTTCCCTTTCTTAATAGCACTGATGTACTTGTATATACGATCTTTAAACCTTCTCTGGGTCTTTCCTATATAGAACTCCTTACATTGCTTAGAGAGAGCCAGGTAGACAATCCCAACAGTACTACAGTTGCAGAAATTTTTATGAATTGGATGTAAATACCATTGACAGTGGTCTGGTCACCTTCTATGACGTATTTACATAGGCCAGAAAAAACACATTTATGGGTAACAGTTCTCCCATTGATCTTGTTTGAAACGCCACCCTCTCCATTTTCTAAGATTTTCTTGATATTCCTCCCTCTTTTGTAAACAATTTTGATACTACCCCCAATCAACTTTTGAATTTCATGAAAATAAGAAAATACATTCCAGTTTTTTTTTTCAAAATTTTATAAATATGATCACTATCAGGGGAATATGTGATAACAAAAGTTAGTTAGTTTATAACCAAAATTGTCTCCATCATCAGGTCTGTTATTTGGGCCAAAAGTGTCACTATCACCATTTAATAGAGGGGGGGAAAACATGTTCTTCTTTTCTCATCTACCTCATCTCTTATGTTTTGTAGGGTCTATATTAGATCACAGAATGCTTAGGTAAGCGAACAGTGATTAATCGACCCCATGTAAGTGAAAGCTTACAAAACCTAACTGTCAGAACAGCGATTTTTTTCCAAGGGAAAAAAAAAAAAATCGCTGTTCCAACAAAAAAAAAAATAAAAATAAAAAAAGTAAGCACACCCCCCCCCCCTACTTAAATATACCAACTCCGAGACTGCACTACAGTGCCAAAAACGGCAAAGTACCAAAGCGGCCAAGCGAATTCTTCACAGGGAAAGAATTCGCTTACATGCCGCTTTGATATTTTGCAGTTTCGGTTTTGTCAGTTCAACCAAGACGCATTCGAAAACATGCGTCTTCGGTCTGCTGATAGGAACCAGTTTTGTACCGGTAACCTCTAGCCAAAAACATATTGGCCAGAAATTCACATTCATGGAAGTAGGTTTAAACCATCTTTGTCAGACGTACAAATTGCCCCTTTAAAATGCCACGTTTTTGATGTCCCAGTTGGCAACTATCATAATGTAGGAAGCAATTTGAAAAGGTGGGTTTCCTATAAATGCTGTTGACCGACCTTTTGTTTGCAGTGCCTTTGGTAATTTTGACATCTAAGTATGAGAAGTCTTGTTTATTCCATTGGGAGATAAAAAACAAGAAAATCTGTTGTTTGATATAATCAAAAAAGCCTTCAACTAAACTTTCTTTCCAAACAATAAAGATGTCATCCAAAAAATGCAAATAGAGGGCCCATGATGGGGCCTCTCCATACTTAAAAATAAACCTTATCTCCCATTGCAACATTACTACGTTTACAAATATGGGGGTGCAAGCCACCCCCATTGCCACTCCTTTTTTCTGCAAAAAGTAGTGCCCATTAATGTAAACAGTTATGTTTCAACACCATCGCCATTAACACATCTAAGGTGTTGATCTCCTTAAAAGAAAAAAGGTGGCTTTCAGTTAGAAAATCATGATACCAATCTAAACCCTCCTCATGGGGTATCACATTAAATAGATTAACACAATCCACAGTGCATAAAATTAAGTCATCTTTAAATTCAATTTTAGACAATTTAGTAAGGAAGTCCAAGGAATCCCTACAAATGTGCTGTACACCTTCCAACTTTTTTAAATTTAATATCTACATATTTGGCCAAAGGGTGGGTTTTAGATTTAGATGTTTTCACAACTGGCCTCATCAGTGGATTCCTTAAGTTCTTGTGGATTTTGGGCGATCCAAATATTGTAGGTATTACTGGGTAGTTCACAGCCAAAAAAGTCCATTCATCTTAACTGATCTGTCCTTGGTCAAGCATGTCCTGTGGTTGCCAGTCAATTCTGACATAAGCAATATGTACCATGTTGAGAGAGGTTTCCTCATAAAAATCACCATCAAGTAAAAAATACTGCATTTTGTTAAATTAATCACTTGAACTTATTAATACCCCCCCCCCCCCCGCCCTTGTTCGGCTTCATGACTCTTATGGTTTTATCATTACACAATACCTGCAAAAAATTTCTCTCTACATCAAATACGTTGAAAAAACTATCTTTGCGTTGGGTTTTCCATAAATTCCTAAACTCAAATTCACAGAGTCTTTCAAAAATTACTAATGGCCACATTAAGAGGGGTTTAGAATGCTGCACCTTTTCAGGGCATTATTAAATTCAACTTCTTCCCCATTAAACAGCAACTTAAAGTTCAATTTACGCAAAAATAACTTAAGGTCAAGAATTAAATAAACAATATTCATTTTGACAGTAGGAATAAAATTAAAACCTTTACATAGTAATTCAACAACATGTTCATCAAATGACGGAGTAGTTATACAAGTAAAAGTCACATTTTCTGTTGCTCATAATACTGAGACCAATGCCCTCATGTTTGTCCAAGTCTGGACTGAATAACTCCTCGTTGCTCAATAATCCCAATGTGGGTTCTTGTTCCTCCACGATTGTCGCTGAAATCTTCCATTCGACCTCTCCTGAGGGTAATTCTGATTCTGTTTGTTGTACCGTCAATTCCTTATTCTCTCCAAGTGTCTCGGAAGCTCCCACCCTAAAGGGGCAGCACCCTACTGATTGACATTTTGAACTTCTTGCACTTCATTCACTAAAGGATAGTCTATGGGCAGGACAAAGGAGTTAGAAGGCTTTGGATAAGCTAACCCCTTGGAGTAGTCGACCCGGTCTCTTTCAAACTTCTCTTCTTTCCTTTTTTAGATTTCAGCTACTGTTTTATCCACAAAGGAAAAAATGTTGGTAAAGTTCTCTTTTTGTTGCTCAAAACAGATCTGACACAATAATATTTTCCAGGTCAACAGCCTCTTTAGTGAGTTCTTCAATTGACCTCTGGTTATGTTTAGCCAGGACCTCTAGTAGTTCACATCACTGGCAATCAAAAAGTTCAATTAGTTCCACATCTAAGGGTAAGTTTTGAAGCAAACCATTTGGGAACTTCCAGGAGTGAAGTCCCTTAGGCACCCTTTTTACTTTAACACTCTCTCTGAAATAGCAGTTTTCAACCTGAAGCTTTCGAATTTTTAACAACTTGTCTTTCAAAAGCTCAATGCTTTGTTGTAACGTTCCATTTTCTCTTGGTATGTTACATTGGAAAGACAAGCTCTGTTTAAACCACATAGAACAATTAATGTTAATATCACACACATCCAGTCTTAAAGCTTCAGGTGTTCTTATATATTCATTAATTGGAGAACTACAGTGATTCACATTACCGTTTTGTCCAGGGGGAAGGTAGGTACCTTGAGAGCCGGTCACAGACTTGTATCCCATGCGGACAGCCATATCAGACACTTGGTGGGTAAGTTGCTGAACCAGCTGAGTTAATGTCCCAAATTGTCCTGATAATGCTTCCAGTCCAACAGGTACCTGAGAATTGGTTCCAACACCAGAATTAACTGCAGACACAGTAAAACAAACTAGTAAACCAAACAAAAAACACAACCCAGGCTGGAAACAACCACACAGGAAACAGGACGAACCATATTTTAATGTCAGTTTTAGTACTTTCATCTGTATGTAGTACAAGACTTCTTCAGAAACATTATACTAATACAAAATATCCACTAAGTACCATACTTTCCCCTCCCCTAAAAACACATGTATTGCCAGAACCAATGAAATGCACACTCCAATTAAAATACCTTACAAATTCTTGACAATTAAAGACTTGGTACCAAGCATTAAAATCACACACTCAAAGACACATGTTCTTTGAAAAACACACATTTGGTATATACAAGAACTTCATACTATATAGGAACGAAGCTTCAAAATGCTGGCAATAGACACAGATCCACTGAGTCCAGGTGGAAAACAAGCATTAAACCTAACTTGCCACCTTAACTCTTTATATTCAATGGTATCAGCCCAAGGACCACCTCTTACATTTTTATTAATCACATCAAGACACAAAAATCCAAATTTATGACCAGGGTTTTCAATCACATGCTTAGAAAGTGCATTGTTGGGGTTCCCTTTCTTAATAGCATTGATGTGCTCGTATATACAATCTTTAAACCTTCTCTGGGTCTTTCCTATATAGAACCCCTTACATTGCTTACAGAGAGCCAGGTAGACAATCCCAACAGTATTACCATTGCAGAAAATTTTTTTTAATTAGATGTAAATACCATTAACAGTGGTCTGGCCACCTTCTATGATGCATTTACATAGGCCACAAAAAACACATTTATGGGTACCAGTTCTCACATTGATCTTGTTTGAAACACCACCCTCTCAATTTCCTAATATTTTCTTGATATTCCTCCCCCTTTTGTAAACAAAACAAACCGTCTTGGAAAACCATTAGACACGGTTTAATTTGAAAACTGACAGTGAGGTAACTACGGTTTCTTTTTCTTCTCTTGTTGACATGCAGTTTATGATTGGCCGCTAATGAATGCTGTTGCAAAAAATAACTGCAGAACAGTAAGTTTCAGAAATTATGAAAGCAAACTTTAGTGTGCACAATACAGAATGCAGCAAATTCAGCAGTGTGGCAGAGAATCGCTTGCTGCTGTCACATACAGGAGCAAAATAATCCCAGAGAGGTGAAAAAGGAGGTGTATGTACTGAGTGGTGGCGGTAGAAGTGGACAGAAAAATTATTAATTTGGCTTAAAGTGTAAAAACAGAAACAAGTAAAACTGAGGATACCCGAACAGGATGATGCAAACGGAGAAGTTTATCAGGTTATTCATATTCAGTTTTTTGTTTTTATTACAAAAACAGAAACAGTTTCAGTTTCCACAGTTCCATGGTCACATACAAATTAGGAGGGCAAGAAGAAACCAATAGGTAGAAAATGGATGGGGTGGATTGGCAGGAGCTTCAGCGGGGAGTATGTTTTAGAAAGCTGAACTAACTGCAGGGTTTTAAATGCATTACTTGTATCCATATGCATTTCCTGACTGCATTCAGATTTCCTCCCACCGGACAACACATGATGCTTAGTGACAAATCTAAATTATCCCGGCATATAGACCTTATTCCCGGCCTTGTGACCTGGGATATGGCTGGAAAAGAACTGCATGCATTAGTCCACTTACCTTGTTTAAATAATCAGAAATAATTATAAGGAGATGGGGTGCAAGCATTTTGAGGAAATTCAACAGTTTTATGTGACTTTGTGGAAACACACTAATTGCAGCAAAGAATAAAAATTAACTGGGTATGGAACTATATCCTTTCAGAGCAGGTGAAGGAGGTAACTGGAAACTCATGAAGGAAGAATAGGTTAATATGCGATGAGAATGCATAATAAAAGTTAGAAACTGTTCATTACCTTTTTGGCTCCCCCAGTCTTCCCATAGCCATGATTCAGTTGCCCAGTACTTCCTAGCATCTGAAGACATTGAGGAAGGAACATGTGAGAAGATTTTTACCAGAAGTTACTTTTATAAATTAACCTACTCCTTAGAAGTACCTGCGGTAGTGGTGCTGCGGTAGCGTTGTCGCCTCACAGCAAGACGTTGTTGCGTTCGATTCTCATCTAGACAGTCTTCTGTGTGGAGGCATGCGTGAATGGGCATGCCTTAATTGAAGGTTGTGCTTCAGGGCTGGTAACTTGGCACGTAAAACTCCACTACCAAACATTAGCGGACCGGAGTTCCGCTGTGGCGACACCTAACCGGGATAAGCCGAAAGACACAACAACAACCACCTACTCCTTAGAAGTCTGCTTGGTTATTTCTGTGGCACCTCACAAAGATGCTAGATTCTGTACCAGACTTTACTTACAACGGTAGTTTTATTTTTTTTATTTTAAAGTTGGTTAACCATGGTTGAGCACTGATCCACCTACACCATTTTCAGGCTTCAGCACAGCAGAATTGCAACCCATAAAAAGTACAGTTGTGTACACTAACCATGAATGTAGATATTCGAGTGTATTCACTGTTGCAGTCATCACCTGTGGGTTATCCCTGCTGTGGTGGCCTGGGCCGGCCAGAATACCAGAGTCAATGTTTTTCTGAGTCAGCTGCTGTTGCTTGTAGACTGATGTCACGTCATCAGTGCTGTAAAGCAAGGCAGTTGACGCCTTCTTTCTTGCTGTGGAGCCCGTAGCAGAAGTAGTTCGCAAGTGTGCTGGTCGATCGCACAAACGTGTCTATTCTGTCCTTTTAAGTGCCTTAATATTCTACTTCTCAGCCATCCCGCAGTAGCAGACAATGTTGGACAATGCAATGTGAAATACTGTTCTCCTTTTAATGGGACTAAATAATAACAACAATAATAAATGTCTTTGTTACTAGTCAGGCCCTTTGACAACGAGGCAAATATTTCACCCTCAGCTCTGATACAGGGTCCGGGAAACAGTTCTTGGTGACCAGTCAATGAGAAGACGAAGAATGCAATGGGCAGCCGTCTTTCTCCATGTACCTCCCACCCTACAAACTAATATAATCAACCAGAAGACTAAACCACAACCGGGAAAAAAATCCAGTTTGCAGTTATCTTAGAGGGAAAATGTTGCTTTCATTAAAGCAGACTCTTTATTATATTTGATGAAGAACTTTCTCACAGATGGTGTCAACAAACTGCACTACACTGCCTACTAAATAAGTTTATGCACGGAAGACATTCTGGGACCTGCACTCCAACTGTAAGGATGTTAGTACTGCCTGCCCTCCTTTAATGCATCCAGTTACAATTAAAACTGAAGAAAAAAACTACATCTTCTCTTACCCAGGTACAATCAAGTTTGTGTAGATGGGTGGTACAATTACAGACTAACTCGCATGTCACAGTACTTAGACAGTTTCAGCACAGAAAACCTGCTCTAGATGCACACACCACCCTTCTGCTGCCCATTATATAAACCTCTTTTGTATTCATGTTTGTAAGCATGTACTCGGCTTGATGCCCTTGTTGGCCTAGCCAATTTTACTTCCAAACGTGAGAATCAAATCCTGTACCTTGTGTTTATGAGGTTAATACCTTAACTGTTATACCAACCCCCTGTCTTCTACTTGCTGCCTTGTAGTGCTGCTGTCCTTAAGCTCCATGAGACCCCCCAGTCCTGGAAGTAATACCCTGGAATATAAATATCTTCCAATATTAGACAGCTCTCAGACAAAGCATTTAGTACACCTCATGAGAGAAGGCAGTCACAGTTAAGACCTCATAGTGATCACATATCCAGATTGTAGGAGGACCCCATGGTGATCACACATCCAAGTTGTAAGAGGACTCCATGGTGATCATATATCCAGGTTGTAGGAGGTCCCCATGGTGATTACATATCCAAATTGTATGAGTCTCTGTTAAACATCCTATTAAATCTTACATATGCTACACGGTATCAGAAAACTCTAATTTTTAAAGACATTTATCATTAACAATTCAATATATTTTTTTTTTTAACTAAAATCAAGATTAAATTTCATTCCCATAACTTAAGAAAAACAAAAAAACAGAATAAACCATGAGTGGCATAAACATAATCCAATGTAAGGGATAAAAGTACTAAGTCCAACAGCCAGCTAATTAAAACTACAGTAGGTTCTATGTAGATTCTACCTAAACACCAAATAATCAGCTATTAAAAAGGATTCTACACAAATACCAAATAATCAGACATTAAAAAGGATTCTACATAAACACCAAATAAATCAGTCATTAAAAGGAATTCTACATAAACACCAAATAATCAGCCATTAAAAAGGATTATACATAAAAACCAAATAATCAGCCATTAAAAAGCATTCTACATAAACACCAAATAATCAGTCATTAAAATATTTCTTTGATCCATTTTATTAGGATAAGAGCTTTTGTCAATTAACAGTCTTCTGGGCAGGGGCTATCGGTCTCTAGCAGGTTTAGATACGCAGCACTGGGGTTTGGCTCGAATACTGGTGTCCTGTAAAACTTTTCAACCTCTTAACTTGTGAGAATCCTCTCACTGTATTTGTTCTTTTAAAGGGAAAGGATTCAGATACAACCACCAAGAATTCACTTGTTCTAAGGTAATTTAGCAGAAATCTTGAAGAAGTGGATCCAGAAATTACATTCCCGATAGTCAGTAGCAGTTGAAAAGTCTCTCTTATGACCTCAATAAAATCTCGGCGCCTACAACTGTTTGAAAAAGGTCTGTAGCCTAGACACCATCATGTCATTATGCATTCGAGATTTAGGAAACCAGTTGAGAAACAAACAAGAAACAGTACTCTAGAGTTAAAGACTTTTGTAAAAATGAAGACTGTATAATAATGTAACATATCTGATAGAATATTTACAGACTAGTAATTGTTTTTTTTAACAAGAACAAAAAACAGGGTACATTACCTTGGGAAATACATCATTAAATATGGGAAAGCTCACAAACAGGAAATGCATGCCATCCCATGGAATATGAACATACATATATATATATATATATATATATATATATATATATATATATATATATATATATATATATATATATATATATATATATATATATATATATATATATATATATATATATATATATATATACACACACACACACACACACACACAGTGGATATAAAAATTTGACACACCCCTGTTAAAATGCCAGGTTTTTGTGATATAAAAAAATGAGACCACAATATTTCAGAACTTTTCCCACCTTTAATGTGATGTACAACCTGTACAATTCAACTGAAAAACAAATCTGTTAGGGGAAAAATATAAATAAAGAGACACTGGTTAACCCCAAGTTCAGCTGTCTTAGTAGGATTTTCCTGACATTTACTCAGTTGCCTGCTACAGCAAAAGCCATGGTTCACAGAGAGCTTACAAAGCATCAAAGGAATATGTCCACAGCATTGGATATACCGTAGAACACAGTGAAGACAGTCCTCAAAAAGTGGAGAAAATATGGGACAACAGTGACATTGCAAGATGAACGTCCCTCCAAAACTGATGAAAAGACCAGACGAAAACTGGTCACGGAGATTGCCAAGAGACCTACAGCAACACTGAAGGAGCTGCAGGAATTTCTGGCAAATACTGGTTGCGTACTACATGTGACAACAATCTCTCATATTCCCCATATGTCTGGGCAATGGGGTAGGGTTGCAAGATGGAAGCCTTTTCTTACACAGAAAAACATGCAGGCCTGGCTAAAATTTGGAAAACAATACATCAAGTCTCCAAAAAGCATGTGGGAAATGTTTTATGGTCTGATGAGACCAAGGCTGAACTTTCTGGCCACAATTTCAAAAGGTACGTTTGGCGCAAAAACACTTTGCATCACCAAAAGAACACCATGCCCACGGTGAAGCATGGTGGTGGCAGTATCATGCTTTGAGGTTGCTTTTCTTCAACTGGAACTGGGGCCTTAGTCAAGGTGGAGCGGGAATTATGAACACTTCCAAATACCAGTCACTTTTGGCCCAAAACCTTCAGGTGCCTGCTAGAAAGCTGAAGATGAACAGGAATTTCACCTCTCAACACGACAATGACCCCAAGCATACATCCAAATCAACAAAAGAATAGCTTCACCAGCAGAAAATTAAAGTTTTGGAATGGCCCAGCCAGAGCCCAGACCTAAATTCAATAGAAAATCTGTGGGGTGACCTGAAGAGGGCCGTGAACAAGAGACGCCCTTGCATTCTGATAGATTTGGAGAGCTTTTGTAAGGAAGAGTGGGCAAATATTGCCAAGTCAAGATGTGCCATGCTGATAGACTGCTACCTAAGAAGACTGAATGCTGTAATTAAATCAGAAGGCGCTTCAACAAAGTATTAGTTTAAGGGTGTGCACATTTATGCAACCAGCTTATTGTACGTTCTTTTATTTTTTATATTTTTCCCCAAACAGATTTGTTTGTGTTTCAATTGAATTGTACAGGTTATAGATCACATTAAAGGTGGGAAAAGTTTTGAAATGATTTATTCTGGTCTAATATTTTGTAGATCACAAACACCTGGCATTTTAACAGGGGTGTGTAAACTTTTTATACACCCACACCCACACACATTCATGTAGCTCATATTACACAGTAAAAATTCTAGCTTAGCTGAGTTTGTCTTGCAGTTTTTACTGAATGGTTTGTTTGTGTGACCTTTTTACTCTTGGTTTGGATGTTAATTGGGATATTTTCAAGGCACCCTAATCTTTATGGCCATCTGGCCCTGTGTTTCTGAAGTATAGATGAACTATCCACTTATGCTGTGCTGATGAGGTCAGTAAAAAGGCTGAAACATGCAGGTCAACAGCTAATGGGGTTTGACTTTATTGGCCTGGATGCAAAAAAAAAATATATAGTGACATTTAGAAGCCATGCATCTGAAATATTATGCCTTTAAGAGATTGTCTGCATATATTCCATGGGCCTCCACTGCAGAAGGTTTAGGGTACACAGAGTGAAACCTCCAGCTTGGCTGAATTTTTCATGCAGTTTTAACTAATCAGCCGTACATTTATGGACTTGTCTTGCAGTAAGTGACAGCTAGTCTTTATAGCAACTGACTGCATAACTTTGTGCCAACATCAGAACCTAACACTCCTCTCAAATGCATGCTCTTTCAACAAAGATTTGTGACCCCTTACAAGGATGAACTGGAAGAAATATTTATTGTATTATCTATTTCTACATTTGATAACTGAGTTAGTCTGACTGGGCCCAGAGAGCCCTTTTTCAGCGGAGACCCGAGGAGAAAAGCTCCAGGAAAGTAATTTAAAAAATAAGAAAAAACCTAACAATTCAAGTTGTAAGATACTTAACAGTACAAATCAAAGAGAAATATACATGGCAAAAATACAGAATTTTGAGAATGCAGTAGCAATGTGCTTGAGAAATTTTGTTAGCATTAAGTTATTTACAAGGAATTAGCAAGAATGCCTAAAATAAAAAAAACGTCAAGAGTAACATCATGACATAGTACAACAAAGATACATTTACTAGCATATGTATTAACTGCAGAGAGAGTAATATGTGTAGACAGTTTAGGTAGTTATCAGGCAGATATGTTAAATGAGAGAAGAAAATTTTATTAGGCAGTGTCCAGTGGAAGACCACCACCCAGTGAAGCACAGGGCAGCTTGTTTGTAGTCTGACGAACAGAACTCTTATTCTTGGAACAGCATAATTTTAGTATAAATAGGGGGAGTATATACTAATTCTGACACTGCAGTATCTTGGGGAGTATTTCCCCTTCTCTAACGGACAGTGATCTTTGAGTTTATATACCATCAGTAAGTGAAAGGGGTAGGGGGTGAAGTTCTTCTGTAAAAATGAAGGTGTAACAGGAAGTTTTCTATTTTTTTATGGGAATTGCACTTTAATTTTTGGAATACTATGGCTCACATTATCAAATCTTGACATTTCCAAAAGGGATTCAGTGCATAATACAGATATCAGAAGAATTCACAGGAGTCCCATAAATAAATGTGTCCTCAAAAAACAGTGGAGAATGCCAGGAGCAGTGATCCAGGCATGGTGAATGAGTGAAAAGTGATTGCATTTTAAAACATACAGTAGGACAGGTACACTGATGAATTATGTGAAAAGAAGGAAAGAGACACTTGTAGGCAGATACAGTAAGGATGAAATAAATCTGAACTGCCCAATGGACCTGTCTGTTCTTAATGGATACATGTTCTACTGTAAGTGATGTCTGCCAAGCTACACATGATGAATGCTGTGTTAAAACTGACACAGACATACAGCATTAATACTCAAGAGTGTTGATTATGTTATGTATTCTTAACTGCTTTGATTTGGACAATACAGTGTGTGTACACTACATCATAACCCACAACCAAACCAAACAGCAATGTTATAATACAGTGGAAAGAAGCACTTTGTGTTTTGTGCCTCCCTGGCACCACTTTACTAATGTGTACTAACACTAAACCCACCCCTGCCTGTAGCCCCTATTCAGCAAGTTACATTACAAAAACCCTTTATACAATATTACCACAACACAAGACACTTGGACACGCACCAAACATACAGCAACACATAAGCATAGCACTACATACATCCTTACATTAGCCCTCCCTCTAACCTTAACCCAGAAACACTTGTGCATACTCCCAACGCAACAGAAACATCAATCACACATTACACTAAATCCCGTTCCTTAATCCTTACTCCATCATCTATGCCGCACACACTCCCACCTTCTAAGGCCCATACCTCCTGCTAATTATATATTCTATCTCTGAGATCACACCACAGTGAGGAAAAGGGCAATTTTCCCGATCCCCACTATAGTGTGATTCAACTATAAAGAGCAACGTTTGGAATCGCAAACACAAGCTGTGTGTTACCATTTCAGAGGCAATTAAATTTTTGTGTGCAATTTTAAACTTGCACCTTTACCCTCGACCTTATGAAAGACGGTAAGGTAAGTTTCACTCACTTGACAGTAAATCATAAAATGGACTGTCAAGAGCAAACAGTAAATAAAAAAAAGAAGGGGAAGAAAACATGCTTGTGGAAGAACCACAAGAGGCTGAGGGACAGGGTGAACTAGGTGAAGAAAAAAACTAAAAAAATGGGGGGGGGGGTGCATTTTTCATGCAGGAAGAGAGGTCAGGAGCAGGGGATTGGCACTAAGAATTTTTTGAAGTTCTAAGAGTGAAAATTCCCACTCTGGGGATCAAGGATTTTTTTGTACACAAATTCGGGAAAATATTTAAAAGGAAACGGAATAAAAGTAAGAAAACAAAAATTTAAAAATATTTGTCCTTAACTTAAAAAGAAGGAAAGGCAATGATTAAAACTGAACAATAGTAACACTGTGACAAGGATGGGGATACGTAAATGGTGCACTAAATGTGATGTGGAAGTTATTCAGTTATTGAATGTACGATTCCCGACAAGTGAAGAATGACTGCAAAATGAAAAATTGTGGTTGGAAATATTATATGGAACTTAGGAAGTGAAAGTTGTTTGGGAGTGGTTATATCATGTAGTGAAGATATTAGATGCAACATTGATAAGAATGGGAAGGTTTACTGTTGCAGATGTGAGGTGGAGAGAACATGTTTACAGAATTGTAGCATTCTATGCATATATAAGTACCATGGAAAGAAAATCTGTTTCACTAAATATTAGACTGTGTGGTAGTTAACATGAAAATTATAATTGCATGGACTGTAATTTTGATTTAAGAGGAAAATGTGAAAAGAAACGGCAAGTTGTAAAAACAGGAAGTGATAAAATGCGGTAAACTAGCTGTGTGGAACAAAAGTCAATGGACTTATAGAAGGGGGGACGCTTACTTATTTATTGGCATATTATCAGGATAGTCCACTGGGCCATGGGAGTCCATTTTCAGTGCAGGCCCAGGGAGAAAACTCCAGTACATACAACAATCTTGAACAATTAAAATGAACTGTACAGGCAAATTAACTTCATAGGTTCGAGGTACATATGATTGTGAATTCATTCACAAGTATATACAAAAGAGCATATAAATAAAAAAAGAAAAAAGTTTTGCAGGCAATTTGACTTCAGAGGTTCATTATACTTATTATGTAATTCATACATACATAAGTACAGAACACCGCTGAATAGTGAAAACATTGTGAGAGGGAAAAATAGTGCTTGCACGGGTGTAGAAGTAAAGAAAAAAGGAATTTTGTATTAGTAGAGATAAAGGGGAAATTTTCTTTCAGATGTTGAAGTAACAATACAGTTTGGTGTAGGAATTACGATATACAGGGATGCATCACAATTGGCAGCAAGTGAGTAGTAAGTTAGGGTAATTGTGGGGGCAAGGAAGAAGAACAGGTTAGGCATTAAATGCAGGAGGTGTGCATCTTGGATCTGAAATTGATTACTTTGTATTATCAGAAGGCCTGGGGGTAGCAGAAGGTGATACAGTTGTGACGGGTTTCTCAGATCACATGTGATGGGTTTCTCAGATCATTAAGCAATGTGGGTGGAGCTGATGGAAGAAAAGCAGTAAATTAAAATAGGAAGGGGATTAAAAAGAATAAACCAATGATCACAGCAAGTTACTAGGCTACTGGTCCGAAGGCCCTTATAAGCCTAGCCAAGAGTTTAGCCCATGCACAGACAAATCAGCACCAGATGCCCCTGTCCTGCAGGGACAGGTGGAATCCCAGGGATGTATTTTCTATTTCCCATCCAGTTATCCAGGTTGCACTTAAAAAAGGGGTAAAGAGGTACTCTGCTTGACATGGAGGGGAAGTCTGTTCCATAGATGGGAGAGGCTCTGGTACACAAACCTGTCCTGCCAACAAGATGAGAAATTTTGGTTAAAAACAGGAGAGCAGGAACTACTGCAGTTATGGGAGTATCATGCAACCATGAAGGGCTTTTACAAAAACTTAAGCTACTGAAAAAAATAAATTAAAAAATACAACAAGCAAATAAATAAACCAGAGGAAAGCAGTAATAAAATACTTTATAATACTATCGTAGCGCCTCAGTTGACAACCCTTCAAAGAGATGCCTTCCCCCTGATGCGTGCTTAGCTTCCTGTCGATTTGTTCCCATCCAGAATCTCAGGCTGGTTCTAGGCAGCATACAGTTTTGACGTAGGTGCGTGCTGGCGTCGGTTTATACCAAACATCTCTTTATGGCCGACATACACGTAATACGTTGCAGCTTAGCACGTACCTCACAGTAGCATGAATGCTTTTGGATACCTGCTGGAAGTGCGAGTCAGCCAGAGGTGGACTCCCTTATTTGATGAATACAGCAGCATATGAATAGGACATCTGTATACATGTACATTTGCATTTGTAAGTATTTGATATGTGCTCACATTCTTGTATGAGTATGTCTGCAAATGACCCTGTTCAGTGAAGCATGTGCACATAGGTATGTACATACATGAATATGTGCAACTTTCATGACACTGCATGCGGGGTGTGCATGTGTATGCTAGAGCCATGTACACATACTGATCAGTTAACATGGCAGTCTAATCAGGGTTCACTCAATTAATGACTCAATTTAGATATCTATGAGAGTGAGACAGAACCATGACAATAAAAATGCTGGGGGAGCAGGTTTGATGTATCAAATTAATATTAACGTTTTGTAGCTATGCAGTTTGGCATCTGCAGAGTTCAGATGGTAAGTTGCCAACCACCTATGTCAATGTTACACAAAACTGTATTGTACATAAGGTGATGGAAAAGGAGTCAACCTGCATTAATATGATGCAAATAAGCATTGAGCATGGGAGATGTCACTAGACTAGAAAGATGTACAAACAGGTGGTGCAATTCAAAGTGTGAGGGCAGAAAACCTGATGCAGGGTGCTAGCACAAGTGAGGTAGGTGACCGAATACACAGTGTAACAGATAACTGGACAGAAAGGTGGAAAGGAAGGTGATTTGATGCAGAATGTGAGGGGAGGAGACCTGATCCAGGGTCGGACTATGGAACTGATGATAATGACAGTAGGTAACCTGATGAACACAGCCCATCCGATGTAATATATTATAAAGAAAAGTTGTGTGAAATCTTACCATAACCATAGATGTCCTTCTCTTCACTGCTGCAGTAATCTATAGTTTAAAATACTTTTTGTATACTGGCCGAAGTTGGGTGCCTTCTGGTGGGGATATCCCTCGCGTAAAGAATACTGCATCAAGTTAATAGAAGGACATCAGGTGGACTGATTTAGTGTGGAAGGGCGAGTGACCTGACGATCATAAGAGCATATACCTGATGCAGGATATGAAGGCAAGTGACTTGTTACATTTGGTAAGGGAAGGTGACTAGATACAGAACATGAAATCAGATGACCTGATGCAGGATAAGAGAGCAGGTGATCTGATACAAGGTCTAAGGAAATGTGACCTGAGTTGATCATAGGAGATCATGTGATCCACTGCAGTGAGTCAGTATGAGTACATGTGATCCACTGCACGGTGTCAGGACAGACAACCTGATGCATCGTATGAAGGCATGTGATCCACAGCAGCCTGTCAGTATGAGGGCATGTGATCCACTGCAGTGCGTCAGGACAGGCGACTTGTTGTAGGGCAAGAACACAGATAATCTGATGTACTGTATGAGGACGTGATCCACTGCAGTGTGTCATTATGGGGGCATGTGATCCACTGCAGTGTGTCAGTAGAAAGGAATGTGATCTACTGCAGGGTGTCAGGACAGATGAGTTGATGTAGGGTGAGAAGGCAGATGCCCTTATGCATCACAAGAGAGCATGTGATTCATGACAGATTGTCAGGACACATGACATGATGCAGGATGTGAATATGACAACCTGATGCATCGTAGAAGGACATGTGTTTCACTGCACGAAGTAAGGGCTAGACTGACAGATGCAGTTAGTTTTCTGAGTGCAGCTGCCTTGATGCAATATAAAAAGTTTGATCTGATGCATAGTAGGAAAAGAGGTAACATGAACTCTTTCCAATGTCACATAAGGACCTCAAGCAATTTCCTAATTGATATTACTTTTATTGCAACCTGTGAGGAATGTTACAAGGAGGCAAACAATTAGGGATAATCACGCCTTCAGCCATTTAAGGAAACCCCAGTACAGCTTATAATGTACGAGATGAAGTATGTACTCGGTGCTGTGTTTCAGTTTCTCTGCAAAGGTGAGCAATCACAGATGGCATTTCCACTTCAAGCAAACTCCTAAAATGGAGATCACGTTTCTAATAGGCTTGCACTTGCCTTTCCACATCTGCTCCACAAACTGGCAACATGGCCCCCACCACTTAATGTACAGTCAGCTGACCTGACCTATGTTTGTAGCAGAAAGGTGACAATGGAGCATTTCCTGAAATCAGCAGTCACCATCTAACTCTTCAATGCTGGCTCCAAGAGCTGCTGGGATAGCTCCTCCCTGCAGTCCCCAGCTGTATACGTGGCCACTTCATTTCAGCTTCGATATATTCCTTTCAGCACCTGCTTCACTGCTAGACACAAAAGTAACACCATGCCTCCCTTAAATGTCAGTATGATCTACACAACTGAAACCAAAATTGCTTCTGTGCATTAATTAACATTTTTAGTGAGAATCAGGCATTCCCCACATAATTGAAACCAAAACTGCCATCTGAACATTAATAAATGTGTTCAGTGAGAATCTGATAAGATCATAACCTGCAGTCTTTAGTCACATCCACAGGAGTCAAGAAACTGGTGTAGTTCAGGGCATATCTTTAATTACTATATGCAAAATATATGCTGGAGTTTGCTGGAACTGTTTCTAACTGAATGTAATACTTGTTGATGGTACACAATGTAAAATTCTTTATATAAATGAGCCTCTTTTCTTGCTTGTAACAAAAGTGGGGATGACATTTGTTTAACTGTACCACTAAGTTTGTTACCCTGTGGGAGATGCTACTCATCTGTACAGTTTTTTCATACAACTGAACATAAACTGGCTCATGCTAGAAATAATGAACGTCAATGAGTTCCAGCCTTCTCATTCCATGGTCAGTCAACAACAGGAATGAGGTCGACTTTGGCACAGGGAGGAGAAGTTAGTAGAATTTTCAGACAAGAAAGGCATCTTTACAAATCCTTTAAAGGCAGCCTCATCATATGAGATCATACCTACAAATTCACTGTATGCCAAAGACTTCAGCTTATAACCTTTTGTATGTGCATGCGTACACACACACACACACACACACACACACACACACACACACACACACACACACACACACACACACACAAATAGGTGGAGGCTGCTCTAAACTGCAAACATATGTGCACATCAGATTAACAACTTAATACACAAACATTACTTGAAAAGAATACACACACAAAAAAGCTCAGACTGAATTTTTTTCCCCCCAACAGCTGAGTTCCATTGTGAAACAGCACAGTCTTGCCAAACAAAACAGAAATCAGAAAAGTGCACAGGTTTGATAGCTTCAAGTAATTGGCCTCATGATGCCCGCTGGTTCGTGTTCTCATGTTCTGTGGCGTGGAGTCTCTTGGGAGCGAAGGTGGGGGTTCTAGTTTGTAGCACTCCATTGTTTACACTGATGGTTTCCAGATGCTGAGACAACACAACCAAACCTTTGGGGCCCTGCCAAAACTTAGGAATATGAAGAAAAACATGTACTTCTCTAAAAGAAGCAGTATACGCTTATCAGAGCTGGAAAGGCATAGACTCGGTTAACATTCTGTTTTAATAATGGGAGACTCTGTGGTTTTCTCCTGAGCTGATGTCACAGTTTTGGTGATGACATTTATTTATTTATTTATTTTACATTTATTTACCGGGATAGTCTGAATGGACCAGGTCCATTTACAGCAGAGGCCCGGGGAGAAAAACTCCACATTTACATAACAATCAGACAAAAAAATCAGACAGAAATGTAAAACAGACAGAGAATATCAACAATATATGAAGTAATAAAAAAAACAATATGGTTACCAAGGGAAATGTCATGCTAGAGATAAAAAAAATTAGAGTTGTGGTACTGCAGCATATATACAATAAGTATACTAGGAAGGAAGGTATATGAAGAAGCAAAATAAATGTTATGTAATACATGGACATAGCCAGGTGTTCACAAGATGTGATTTAAGTGAGTTTTTGAACAGTGTGGTAGTGGATGCAGAAGCCAGAGAAGCGTGGAGGCTATTCCAGGTTCTAGAAATGGTGTTGGAGAATAGGGCTTTACCTGCATTATTGTTAGCCCTTGAGATACAGAGTAGTGATTTGTCAACAGAACGGATAGGGCGATTAGCTTTGTTCATAGGTTGGTACTAGGCTATCAGCCCTCGGGCCTATGCAAGCCTAGCCATAACAATTCCCTGGATATTTCTTCCCACAATATTTACTTCTCTGGGCCCCTGCCTAGCAGGGTGACTGACATGATCCCCCCCTGCCTAGCAGGGTGACTGACATGATCCACAGGGTGAATTTCCTATCTCCCATCCAATCATCAAGGTTCCTTTTGAAGAGGGACAATAAGGCGCTCTGCTTGACATGTATGGGCAAGTCTATTCCAGAGTCTGGGGAGTCTTTGGGTCAGGAACCTATCCCTCCAGCAGGTTTTGTTCACTGTGATGACAAGGTTTAGATCCCTGGAGCGTGTGGCTCTGAGGGATTGGTATTTCTTTAAGTGGAGCATGTCCAACAGCTCAAGGTTTGACATGGCCTTGTATGTTAAGCAGAGATCACCTCTGAGTAGACGATATGCCACAGAGTATAGCTGGAGTTTTTTTTAGACGGTCAGCATATGGCATCTGCTTTAGGCCTGTGATTCTTTTAGTGAGGTATTTCTGTGACCTTTCCAGCTGTTGCAGATGTCTTGTGAGGTACATACCAAATGGGGCATTATACTCTATAATAGGTCTAATGTGGGATGAGTACAGTGGGACAATGACCTCCTTTTTCTGGATGAAAAGCCCTTAGTGATGAGGTGTGCCACATAGAAGGATTTCCTGACTGTTGTGGCGATGTGGTTATCGAAAGTGAGACCACTGTCCACCTGTGTCCCTAAGTCTCTCATCACACTTTTGATGTTCAGTGTCCTGTGAGTGAGAAGCTGACTTAGCACTGAGGTTTTATCAGGATGTTACAGGCAATGATTAGTTGGTGGTACCTGAGTAGTTAAGGAAGTTCTAGCCATTGTAGGTCCCTTAGAGCCTGACAGTGGTGGGTTCTGAAAGAGGAGTTGTTAGCAAACAACTAACAAACTACTTGTAACAAATCAACCGCATCACAATACATAATGGAATGGTTCAACTGGAAATCATCTTTTAGGTATTGGTAGTTATACTGTCTTCATACTTTTAGGCACTTTTTAATGTCTCTTTTCTTCTTATATTTCCAAGTAATATTTTACAAATTTCTGAGCATATAGCTTTGTGTTTCAACCTTCTGGGACAAGTTTGCAGTAAGTAGGATCACCAATTTCAGTGAGCAATTCTAAGTTTTCTGGTGCAACCTGCTAATAAACAGAGCAGAGCCGTAGCTGGTTCATCTAGCACTCTGTGCTCGTTCCTGATGTAGCACCCCCCATCCTCCACAGTTCTTAAATGGAGAGAAAAAAAAAAAAAAGACTTTTGCTTACTCTGTAGCAAGCCGACTGGAACCTTGCAACAACTGGCTTCCTAAAGTTGACCCATGCCCTCAACACACACACACACACACACACACACACACACACACACACACACACACACACACACACACACACACACACACAAAACAAAACTTTAGCTTATACAGTTGTACATCCTAAGCCAATCCATGCTACCCCTAGCTCTTGGTTTACACATTAGCAAGCCCAGTGGTACACACACTGGTACATTTGTACCAATTAGCATCTTACTTCCCAAGACGATCCATGACCCCCACACCCCCCCAAAAAAGAGAAGCGCTTCAATTTACACACTGTAGCAAGTTGATTGGTACATATGCACCAATATGCACCAATCACCTTCCTACAGCAGACCCATGCCCCCCTTAGCTCTTCAAGCGTACAGGAAAAAAAAATAGCGGTACTAAAAATAATGAATGAAGTACATTTCTCCAAACTGCACCTCCTAACACTTCCTCCCGAGGCAAATGCCCCTTTTAATCCATCCTTGCTAAGCTACTGAAACAGTGCACAAAAGAATAATGTTATTTACAAGTCTTCAAAGAATACCATTGCAAGCTGAAGTTAGTTTGTGGTTGTTTATCGAAAGCAGAAGGATTTGAGTAAGGCAACTGTCTCTTTATATGGAGGTGCATGGGGTTAAACCCACATCTCCAGGTTTATAGCTACATGCCTGTAAGTGAGTTATAATATGTATCTATGACCTTAAACCAGATAAGAATGATTAGGCGGAGATCACCTCAGAGTAGGCGATATGCTACGGAGTAAAGCTGGAGTTTTTTGAGGCGGTCAGTGTAACTAACCTAGGCCTCCTAATCTTGTTTCTTTTTTTCATAGTAAGAGGATAAATCATAAGGACTTTACTCTGTTGTGCTCATACCCACTTTATGTTTAGTACACCTGTCTTGTTCTACTTAATATAACGTTTAGCATAATGTCTATATTCTGTAATTACATCACTATATTTTTGCTTTTAACCAATGCTACCACTGTACTGTTTTCTTACATGTCTGTTATATATTGTTAACTTTGTTTTACTGTTCATGCTTGGAGCTTTTCTCCCCGGGCCTCTACTGAAAATGGACATATATCCAGTTAGACTAGCCCGGTCAACAAATGTAAAATAAAATAAATAAAATAAATAATATGACAGCTGTCTCATGATTCCTGTACACATCAAGGAAGATCAGCTGAAAAGTTTTGTATCTACGTGGGTGTTGAGAAGATTCAAACTGTACTAAAAGGTAACCTACTGCTCTTTTCACGGAGTTGTCTCACAGGAAACTGATGCATTATCCATGTGCTCTTTTTACACAACCAAGCCCGTGATGTAGCCAAAGAAGGGCTGTGTATGACATGAAAGGTCATTTCAACTGCATCAGACAAAGTCAACAACACATCTAAACCTTTTTAATCTGAAAATCTATCAATAAGGCACATGGCTTTTCAGGGAGGCCAGCAAAGGAATATCCTACCTAAATGGTGTTGTAGGGATAAAAATGATTTTGTATAGTATTAGGGTAGCTTACATTTTCAAGAGTCAGGGTGGTTAAAATAACTAAAAGTGAGTAGCAAAAACCCTTTAAGATGTGTGCAATCAAAATTAAAAAAAAAAAAAAAGACGGTAAGTCATGACTGGCAGGCAAAAGCATTACTTTTACTTTGGCGCTTGTTTTAATAAGAATGAGTTGTTTGTGGTTTGGTAAAAGGGATAACAAGTCATTTTTATGAAGAGCTTTCCGTGAGAACTGCAGCCACAACATTCTCACAAATCTTAACCCAATTCCCATCTTTGTAGCAAAAACATGAATTTTTACACTTGTATGGTTACTAAAGCAACTTCAAGCCAGTGTTTTTTTGGTATGGAATGGGGCACTCTAAAATCCACTGCCAGTAAAGACAGTAAAACATTCCAAATCTATTACTTTTGAAGCTCTCTTACCGCAAAACCTTATAAACATTCATACTTGGCTGAATTTTCTGGAAAACACCCTTTACAATGGACATAACTCTAAGACAACAAGGTACATTAACCATGTAACTTCTAATGGATACAATGTTTATAAATAATCCAGGTCCCTAATCTTATAGGGGAACATGCCATGGTCTGGGCAAGGCACTCCCATTTGAACCGGCTTACACTTAGGTAAGAAAAGACGTTAATTTATAAGCACACAAATCAAACATGTTACATGACTTAAAGTTAGATTTCAGTGAACTATGAAATAACCAGGAAAAGGGGAGCACATGGTAATAAAAACACGGACACTCCAGGGGTCTCTAAAAGTGAGCTGCAAAGTAAGTAGATGAATTATCTGTTACATCTTACTCTGTGTGTGCTCTCTGTAGTGCGATTAACATTGTACAGAATCGTAAGCAGTTTCCCCAAAAAACAAAATGGCACACCGAGCTTAAAAAACAAAAGGGACACTCTCCAGAATACTCTGAAGAACTGTCTTTCTAATGGACACCACACCACTGGTTCCAAGGAAGACACTACACTGTCAAGTTGTTGTTCATCTTTCGGCTTTTCCCGGGTTAGGGGTCGCCACAGCGGAACCCCGGTCCACTAATGACTGGCAGTTGGTTTTTATGTTGTCGAGTTGCCAGCCCAATGCCCAAACTTCAACGAAGGTACGCCCATTCAACGCAGGTCTTTTGAACGCCCACTCAACTGTGGGGAGGACCTGCAGACTCCACAGAGAAGGCACTCCCAACCCAAGCCGAGAATCGAACGGGAGAACCTCTTGCTGTGAGGCAACAATGCTACCGTTGTACCACCGCGGAAGTACACTACACTGTCAAGTAAAGGTGTAGAATTATGTCAGCAGGCCATGGTGCAAATATTCTCAGTGAGCACATTCCTTAAATAAACACAAGCAGAAGCCACCCTTCTCTGATACTGGATACTGCTATGGTTAAGGGATAAGCGATGCCTTGGTCACAAGGGCTCCCTACTAAAATGTTGGGACTCTCAAAAGCAAGAGTCCTGAAATACTGAAAAAAATAAAGGACCAAAAATACACGAGAAGAGTGAATACTGAACACTGGTCTTCTCCTTTAAACTTGTTCTTGCAGGGGGCAACTCCCCTGCACTCTCTGATGTCCAGGGCAAGCCTCCACCCCCAGTACCCAAGCTTATACATACCAAATATATCACCAGACTTCAGAGAAAAGGGAATAATCAGAGAAATGGCAAGCTTTGACTTTGTAAATGTAAGTCTGGATGTTCAGTCATTCAGTCTCCACAGTTCAGGACTTGGCATTGTTGAGTCCTTAACATTTTAAATTGTTACTGGCACTAGACACTAAGTCTGTTAACCAGAAAGGTATCACCAGAGATAGAACTTACCTTGTGGGCAATACTTCAAATGGTGCTTCAAATGATTAGGGGAAACACAAGGAAAACAACAACTCCAGTTTATTTACGGGTTCAAGTTTTTCATGAAAGTCATGGCAGCAGTCAATATGGAAGTGGATGGAAAGGCATCATAGAATGTTGATACTACACAGCCATAAGCAATTGGCAGCTATTCTTAATGAAATAGCTTTTAAATAAAAATGTAAGTTGTGTACTTACCACAATGCTAGATTTATCTAAGCTCTGTCTGGACAATGGAAACTGTTCTCTTCTTCTCGTCAATTAAAAAAAGGGAGTAAAAAAATCATTAAGTGGCCATATGATTGTATTACCTTTAGTTACTCTTCCTTTTGGAACCCCTTGACTGACAGACTGAAAGAGCACTCTATCATGGCCATGGCCATGCCTGCTGGTTGTGGTAAATACATAACTTTATGTTTACTCCAGTCATGTCCAAACACTGGAAACAGTTGAACAGAATCCCTAGCAGACCTTAGGTGGCCTAGGCCTGCAAACACTTTAGAATGATTGCTCTAAAGGAAGCACAAGCCTTAGCAGGGGATACACGAGCTATAAATGTTTAGCAAATGCCTGCAAGGTTAACCAAGCAGCAGCTGTTACAGTGGACTCCACTGGGGCATTCTGTGTCCCAGTGGACTCCACTGGGGCATTCTGTGTCCCAGTGGACTCCACTGGGGCATTCTGTGTCCCAGTGGACTCCACTGGGGCATTCTGTGTCCCAGTGGACTCCACTGGGGCATTCTGTGTCCCAGTGGACTCCACTGGGGCATTCTGTGTCCCAGTGGACTCCACTGGGGCATTCTGTGTCCCAGTGGACTCCACTGGGGCATTCTGTGCCACAGTGGACTCCACTGGGGCATTTTGTGCCACAGTGGACTCCACTGGAGCATTTTGTGTCATAGTGGACTCCATTAGGGCATTTTGTAAAAAGACAGCAGGGAAGATGACCTCTTCTGTTTAGAACTTTAAGCTATTTCCAGTCTCCTGGTATTTTATTTTATATTGCATGCACAATCAGTGATCTTTGTCTTTGACTCGCTGAAGCTGAAAAGCTCCCTTCAAGCTAAAGCCAAACAAAACATTTGGGACTCCATTTTGCATTCACGGAAGTATATTTAAACTACTGCACTTACCTTACCACTTAAATTAGTTTTGTTCCCATAGCCTCCCTGTTGTGCTTTTAAACTTGGATGCTTTTGAGCTGCCTGCCCCTACTGCTTATCTGGCCTTGAAGTTCCTCCCAACCTCATCTCTGTTGCTGTTACTGGGCACTGACAAATGACATTGAGAAGGCCCACCCCTTAGACTGTTAAAAGGCTGGGTCAGCATCTGTTTCATACATTATTTGGCTCTTATTGTATATTTAAGCTGTATTTAGAGTCAACTCCACTTCATTCAATACAAAATTAAACAGATGACAGAAATTAATGTATCAAAAGTAAATTGCTCTGTGATCTTAGTCTTGTAGATTTATTTGCAGCTGTGGGATAACTGGGAATTACTTCATGATCTGAGCATTGTTCATACATTATATTGCACGTCTACCTCCATAAGTAGTATTATTTGTAAAAGTTAACTGTTTGTATTTTAAGTCAGTCTGGGACTTTGGTCTTGTAGTTTCATTCACAACTGAGGGAGAACTGTGAACTACTGCAGGATCTGACCCTCATTTACAGATTTTGTATCAGGAGAATGGAGAACAGCTACAGTTATTCCCCTGCATAAGGGGACCGCAGACCCAGGCAATTACAGACTGATAAGTCTCATCAATCAGGACACAGGGAACCTCCAGACACTGGATCCATCTCAGTATGGATTCATCAAGGGCATGTCATGCTTACGCAAACTGATGGATTTTTTTGAAAAGGTCACCAAAACAATGGATGAAGACAGAATGGTGCACAATGTGTACCTCAACCTGGCCAAAGCTTCTGATGAAATTACATACTCAGGCATAGTAGAAAATTTAAATAAACTGAAAATAAATCCTTATGTCACCCACTGGATTGCCAACTGGCTCACATATAGCACACAGGTAATTAAAATAGGGGAAGTTATCTCCACAAAGATACCAGTCACCACTGGAGTCCCCCAGGGTTCTGTGCTGGGACCCTTCCTGTTTAGTATATACATTGCTGAAGTAAAAGCCAATATCAAGGGGCTCTGGTTGACTTTTCAGATGCCTGTAAGCTAGGAGCAGTCATTGAATACCCAAACGATGTAGCCATCCTGCAGGAAGGTTCGTCTCAAATACATAATTGGTGTTAAAACCATCGTCAAACTAAATGCCAAAAAATGCATTATTGCATTCCTTGCGAAGTCATCTATCCTAGGGAACTACCACACTGACAATATGCCCCTAAAAGTTGACCTAGTTGTTCAGGATTTGAGAACATATGTAGACCGTGACCCCACTTTTTTCCATGTGTCTATTTTGTAAGAAAGTCCTTAAACATTGCACACCTTACAAACAAAGGGATTATGTCTCGATCTAGGGATGTCATTGCTCCCTTTACCCAGACCTCACTAGGCCAGTCATTGAATATAATGCCTCAACTGGATCACCCACAGAAATACCTTTCTAAAAGGAAACAAGGCCTAAACATGCCCTTCATGGAACAACTCAAAGCCCTGTCACTATACTCAGTATCCTACAGACCGCTAAGATGTGAGCTGTGTCTGGCATACATGGCATCCTCTGACCCATTACAGATGAATTTACTGCACATCAGCAACTAAAATGGCATCAGAAATACTTGGTCTAGGGATCTAAATGTCTTCTGGAACATCAACAGAAGAATTTGGAGGGACAGCTATATTTTGCAGAGGACACCACTGCTGTAGAACAGACTCCCCCATCCACATACAATAAAGTTTATTCCTGTCCATTTTCAAGAGCTGCTTAAATGTACGGATGGGAAAGAGAAAATTTACCTCAGGACTACCCCCATACTACAAATGGGCAAAGGCAATTCCTAAATGCTGTATCCCATGCATGAGTCCCCTCTAATTAGCTATGCTATGATCCCAGTTATTCCTACTATGAATAAAATCTATATCTATATACACCACAACATACACACACAAATATATATCGACCATGGGATGTGGTAAAGCCAATCTCTAACCAAATGGGATACATTAATTCAAGCAAAAATAGGAAAATCAGCTAGGCTTAAAAATGTCATGCAAGGGCAGCTAGTCTCGTACTTACTTATGAATCTATGAACCTGTCTGATCGGTTGTTGTTGTGTCTTTCGGCTTTTCCCGGTTAGGGGTCGCCACAGCGGAACTCCGGTCCGATAATGTTTGGTAGTGGATTTTTACGTGCAGAGTTGCCGACCCTGATGCACAACCTTCAATGAAGGTACACCCATTCACACATGTCTCCACACAGAAGACGCTCTAGCTGAGAATCGAACAGGACAATGTCGTACTGTGAGGAGACAATGCTACTGCAGCACCACCAGTATTGCATTTTCCCATAAGCAATGTTACTGGTAGATCTCTGCCTGGTCTGGTACCTTTGACTGTAGTTCAGACTGCAATAGCGACAGTATTACAATTTATGCTGGAGGATTTCTGCTTCCGTACTTCAACAGCTGTTTCTTTATATGCTGCTTATTATTTGCCTGTTTAAAACTGCATTCGAGTGCCTTCTGTTTTTTTTTACATTTGCTACTGCGAATATATTTACTCCTGTTTTCATGTTGCTACACTGTTACAGCCCTCCCAGCCCTTCATGATGCACTACACACTGCTTTCCTGCTGCTCCATACAGTTTGTACACTAATTACAGCTTTTTTCCCTAAAAGCTAAAACTTCAGAAATTATAACGTACCTGGGGTCATCGACCTGTATCTCAAAGACACATGACTAAGTTAACTGTGTGGATGGCACAGTGGTGCAGCGGTTTGCACTGTCATCTCACAGCAAGAGGTTCTCTGGTTCGATTCTCAGCTGGGGTACCTTCTGTGTGGAGTCTGCATGTCCTCCCTGTGTTTGTGTGGGTTTCCTCTGGGAGCTCTGTTTTTCTCCCACATTACAAAGACATGCATCTGGAGCATTTCTCCCTGGGCCTCTGCTGAAAATTGGATTGTTCCAAGTTGGACTTTCCCAGTAAACAAATGTTGAATAAATAAACTGTGCTTTTTACAGACTCAGAAGTCACAGAGCTCCACTACTAGCTTCAGTTAATTGGATCCCTCTGTAGCTCATCTGCTGTAACCCGCACAGAGCTGCACCCACCAATGGTCTTTTATAAGCGTGGAAAGCCCTGAACTGTGAGAAATGAGCTTTTTTCACAAATGGAAGAAAACAAAGCTGCACTGCTGTGCTGGACTTGCTCTACAGTGCAAGAGCTTTTCCCTATAAGAGACGCGTAAAATCTATGCAGTCTTAGAAATCTAGGTTTGAGGCTCAAATAACTCATGCCAAATGCAAATCAATACACCTTGAGCTGCAGTAAACCAGTAACCAGACAGCTAGGCATTTTCACACACCTCAGAAGTGCACCCAAACTTAATCCTAAACAAATGAACTCCAAGCAGTTATAGTCATCCCTGCACCCCCCCCCCCCCCGAGTCATCCCTACTGAAAATATGGAACACTTCCTCACAACTTCTCTAGCCAGCCTGATTGAGATGGGTATCTTGAGACAGTGGAAGAATTGTCTCATGCTGTCTGATGATCATCTATTACTCAAATCGTATAAAACAGTGCATGACAAATGTACACATACAAGGTCCTTAGAAGCAAAAATCTCACGTGCAGTAAACTCAGACACCAGAATCATCACACTGTGACAAAGGGGATACTGACAGCACAGCTATCTGGAATTTTGTAAATAATTATAATGTCATTTGTGAATATCAACATGATTTATATAGGATGCTGTGTTTGTTATATAAATATATTAGAACTGTATGTCGTGTATATCAAACTGCTGGTACAGAAGTTGTTGTTGTATCTTTCGGCTTATCCAGGTTAGGGGTCGCCACAGCGGAACTCCGGTCTGCTAATGTCTGGTAGTGGATTTTTACATGCCGAGTTACCAGACCTGACACACAACCTTCAACGAAGGCACGCCCATTCACGCATGCCTCCACACAGAAGACGCTCTAACTGAGAATCGAACGTGACAACGTCTTGCTGTGAGGTGACAATGCTACTGCAGCACCACTACTGCGGCTGGTACAGAAGTGTGTGTTGAAAACGTTTTTGCAAAGTGCTGTTTGAAATGTTAACCATAGTGTGCCCTACAGGAATAGAACAGAAATGTACATGCACTATTGTAACTGTTAAATGTATAGATTTTAACAGTGGAAACTGGAATATAGGAGGTTAACTTCACAAAAATAGCTGAAATTAAATTACTCTATGGCTTTTCACTGCAGCTACAGACACAGTCTGTGCTGAGAAGATTTCTGTATTGTCTTCAGAGTGAACTAATTACTACCTCTGAAAGTATGAAGGAAAGCAATTGCTTTATGACTTCCAGCATCTGCCAAAGATTTGAGGTCTACGTATTTTCACAGGTAGGTGCTAAATACTGCCAGCGTCCAGCAGTGGGGGGGTCACCTGGGATAGTCAGATGACAAAAAAATTATGTTATTCTGCAAGCTATCCCAGCAGTAATGTTTGGGATATTAACTTGATAACTCTCGGAGAGACGGTGTATTCTGTACTCTGTTTTGGACTGAACTACAAGAACCATTCACCACACATATGCCTTGCTCTGATGTAGTTAGTTGCTAGGGAATAGTATAATTCTCTTAGATATAATCAGAAATATAGTAAAGCTTAGTTTAGATATTTTCATTATTTATTTGAGACTGTCCTGCAATGTTGTTTTAAACATTTCCTGTGATTTTGAACTCTTGATGTCTTGGTGAATATAGAGAGTATTTTCTTGTTCTTTTACTATTTATTATTAAATATATTTAAACCTTTCATTGTGGCTGATCTGTGCAGAGACATTTAAGTTCTGAGAGTACTTGTATATTTATTTGGTAACACTGTGTGGGCCACTCCTAACAGCCTTGCTCTTGGTCAAACTACCATTTGTATTAATATTAATATTACGCAGTAAGACAGGACACCCTTTATTAAGGGCCTTAAAATAGCTGATAAGAGCTGGCTGGTGGCAGTGATAACTACCTTATAGTCTGGGCAAAAGGGGGCATAGCTAGTAAACCTGTGCCTGCCTTTTGCAGGTGTGTGTGCGTGTGTAAATCAAACCTCAAAGTGTGTGTGTGTGTCAGCTACTTGGACAGAGACACGAAGCACTGGTTAGACAGAGGGTGATGGAGGTCTTGGCTTGGCCTCTCAGATGAGATATCAACTCTATAGCTGTGTCAATGGGGAATCTTACTGGGGATCTAAAGATAGAGGGAGAAACCGGCCCTGGACTGACTGGTCTCTGTGTGTTCTTAAGGGAAACTGCACTTGAAATGTAGAGATACATCTGGAAATACTGTGTGTACTTGTCATCCTCCCATTGTACGACCTCCACTGTTGCTAGTGGTAAGGATTGAGGATCCTTGATTACTGGTCCAGTGGTAGGGCATCATACACACATCACACCTCATCATAATAGACATAATCCATCACATGCTGACATTCTAAAGATTAACTTGCCTAAACCTTAATGACCTTCAAAATCAAACATAGGCACAAAGCATACTCAGCCAGTTATGCCCATCTCCTTGCATAACAGAAGGAGACCCAAAGTCAGAGATGCGGAGCCCATAAGGTAGGCATCTACCCAACCATTCTAGTTATAGGTCACTACATTGTAAGACATACAGATGTACCTCTTACAAGGCTGAGCAAGGAAAGAGTGATGGTTATTTAAATCGTCTGGTGCCAAGATCTGTCAGATCACACATGCACTCAAGTCCTTGGACAACAAGTACCAGAATGACCCTCTCATGGATCTCATGGATGTCAATGACTTCAGATGTACCTCCCTTGACGATATGAAGAAAGACATGATGGAGACTCTGACTGTATCCCAGGCTGGTATGAGCACAGCAATGAGCAGAATTATACCTTCAAGGATGATGAGGCAATATCAGCAAAAAATACTTGATTTCAATAATTGTCTTAATTTTTGGTGTCATTTAAAGGGGGTTAAACATTTGTCAGCCTGGGAGGATATGATCATCAGACCATGCTGCTTTCACCAGGGATGACCTGCATCTGTCCCCTCTAGGGTTTTGATTATTGGCACAGACATTATCCACTCCATAGTATCTTTTTAGGCAATGTCAACCTGATAAACCTGCCAATATAATAACAAAGGAAGCTAAGAAATTATGAAAGTGTTACTGATCAATGCTGGAAGCCTAAACAAGAAACTCCACTTCTAGAAGCCCTTCTCTGGAGGATGCAGACATATGTGCATTGAGTGAAACACGGTTTAAAATGGTGAAGAGTACTCCAGCTGTGCAAGGCTAGAACACCTTTTAAACTTTTAAATCAGTTACTGCACTAGAGGAGAAAAAAGGTGGAAGTGTCTCAATCTCCATTCATTAGAGATTCACAGCAAGGCTAGTAAAGCAACATGATAGACTAGAGGTTCTTTATGTCCAAATAGCCAGCTGTGCAAGGCTAGAACACCTTTTAAACTTTTAAATCAGTTACTGCACTAGTGGAGAAAAAAGGTGGAAGTGTCTCAATCTCCATTCATTAGAGATTTACAGCAAGGCTAGTAAAGCAACATGATAGACTAGAGGTTCTTTATGTCCAAATAGCCAGCAGAAAGAAACAATAGACCGTGTCTTTACTAATATGGGATCATCTTGCACCATCCCTGGAGCAAGATGGTCTGACCACAAAGCCTTCTTCAAAACAAAAGTGAAACTAGACACCTCTTTCAAGCAAAGTATCTTTAGAAATTGCTCTTAGACAAACTACCTAATCCTGAGTGATACATTGGCAAACTTAAAACCCCTACTAAACCCAGCATGGAAACAGACACCACCACATTATACCAGCATGTGAACAGCTGCAGCTGTGCCCTGTAGGAACAAGTAGTGGGCAAACTCCAGAAACAGACCCCCATGGTGGAACCATAATTATCAACAAGTTTTACAATACAAGGAAAAGAATGTTAACCAAAAGTAAGAAGAGTAATTCCCAGAATAATAGAGCTCTTGTCATTGAATTACGCAAACAACTCAGGAACTGACTCGCCTCGAGCTACTGCACAAGATCAAGTCCTAAAAGCACTATTAAAAGTTAATGATGGGGCCTGACAATATCTCTGAATACCTCTTAAATAACATGAGGCACAGTTTAGCCACACCCTAACAAAACTTTTAACCTCAACTTCCATACGGGTTTGCACCAAATGAATAGAGAACTGTTACGTTCATTCCCCTGCATAAAGCAGGTTCTTCCACAGACACAGGCAAAACCTCATAAATATGACCAGCCTCATATGCAAAGCCATGGAAAGTCTTATGATGGAATTAATCAATAAGGATTGGGAGAACCTGCAAACCCTGGACTTCTCAGTATGGATTCATTAAGGGTAGATCATTATTACTCAGCCTGGTGGACTTTTTTGAAAGGTCACCAAAGCAAGGATGAAGGTAAAATAGTACACACATAATACCTTAACCTGGGCAAGGCTTTTTATACAATTCTCCACTAAAACATAGTAGAAAAGCTAAATAAACTGGGAATAAATCCCTACATCACCCTTTGGATTATCAGCTCTCACAAAGACAGGATGGAGGAGATCAAAATAGGGGAAGCTACTTTCACAGAGTGACTAGTCACCAGTGCAGTCCCCAGAGTTCAGTGCTGGGGACCTCTCCTGTTTGGCATCTGCTTCTCTTAAGTTAAAGCCAATACCAAAGGAATGTGGTTGACTAAGTTTACTTATGACTCCAAGTTGGAAGCAGTTATTGAATCCCCAAATGAATTGGCCATCTTGCAGGAAGGTTTGTCCCAAACAAATAACTGGTGTTAGAATCATGTACTGCAACTGTATACCAAAAATGAATTACTGTATCCTTTGGAAAGCTATCTACCCTGGGAAACTACCACATTGACTACACACCCCTAAGAGTTGACCCAGTTGTTTGGGATTTGGGAACTTGTGTGGATAGTGATTTTAACATTCAACTAACGTGTCTGCTGCGAGAAGAAAGTCCTTCTATATTGCACAGTTCTGAAACAAATTTATTTATTTAAGTTTGATGACCGGGGAAGTCCATTGGGCCATAAAGAGCCCATTTTCAGTGGAGACCCGGAGAGAAAAGCTCCAAATATTGTAAGTTACATAATACATGTTACAAAAGAATAAAGATTTGTACAGAACAACTAAAACATTTACAGAAATATAACACATTATGTAATAAGCTTTTAGTGAGTTAACATTTAAACAGAAGGTTGCGAGCCCTTTTGGAGGTTGGGTAAACTGAACATCTGCAGAAAAAGACATTTATGGATTATATCTCACACAAATGGATTGCGTTTAGATTGAGAGAGGTCATCATTCTCCTTTACTCAACTCTCATCAGGTCATTTGAATATAATGCCCCCTTTGGTGTTCAGACACATGCAACAACTGAACACCCACAGAGATACCTTACTAAAAGGATACAAGACCTACATAATATGCCTTTTATGGACTGACTATGCTGTATCCTACAGACTGCTTAGAGGTGACCTGTCTGGCATACGCCCACAGAGATACCTTACTAAAAGGATACAAGACAAAAATAATATGTCCTACATGGACTGACTCAAAGCCCTATCACTATACTCTGTATCATACAGACTGCCAAGAGGTAAGACTGCTAGGAGGTAGCTTGTGTCTGGCATACAAAGCATCATCCAACCCAATACTTACAGATATACTGCACATCAGCAAATTAAACAGCATTAGAAATACTAAGTCGGGGATCACATCCTCTTTTGCAGCACCACCAGAACAGCTTGGAGGGGCAGGTATATCTCACAGAAGATACCACTACTCTGTAAAGGACTCCTCATCCAAGCAAAACAAAGTTTATTCCTATGTATATTCAACTGCAAATTAGATCTACAGATGGGAAACAAAATTTACTCCAGACCTGCCCCCTGCACTACTAATGGGCAGAGGTAGCACCTAAATGCTTTATCCCATGAATGTGGCACCTCAAATTATCTATGGTATGACTCCAGTTATTCTCATGGGGGTAATATACAATTAATGATGATGAGATGGTTAAGCCCAGTCTAACACCAAACTGGACAGGTTTACCCAAGCACCAAAAGAGAAACTGGCTTTGGTTAAAATGGCCTGCAAGTGCAGCTAGCCTAGTACATACCTATGAACCTAGATATGGTTCAAGTCTTGATAGTGTGTTCTTTTGGTCTGTCAGTCAAGGGATTGCCAAAAGGATGGGACCCCGGCAAATCAATAAGAATGTAATTGACCATTTAGAAGTAGTATGTGTTGCAAAGGGCATATGTTTGTAGATGAAGGAAAGAACAGGTGGCAACGGAAACCTAAGGATAAACTTCCCATGCAGCATGAAAGCCAGACACTGGATGGACATAGGGAGGACAGCACGCCAACCTAGGGAAATGAGGACATGATGTCCAGAAAGGAGCCAAACGTAGCCAACACTCAGACATGGATAGAGACCAAGGAAGCAAGTCAAGCATTGAGAGAAAGAATGCTCACAGATGTTATCCAGAAAGCATACCTGTCAGGTAGTCATAATCAAATCCTTTGTCTCCACCTTAACATGGGGTCTCCTTGCACCTACAGGTAATAACAAATAAGTTACTGGCTACAGTGAGGGCACACCCCTCTACATTCAGTTCTCTCACATTAACTTGTGTTTTTGTTGTGTGCATTTTTTCTGTTTTGAAATTTTGTTCCAATAAAGACACTACAATGCAGCATGGGGGGATACTGTACTCCTGAGGGTGCAATCCTTCAGATGAGGCATTATACCAAGACCCCGTCTGTCTGGGTTTGTGGTAGCTCACTTACTGCAAAAAGAGAAGGGGGAGTTCTATGGTGACCTGGGCAAATTTCCCCTAGTCAATTTGAACAGCACCTGGGGGTCTCCCCTGGAAAGAGGCCACTGACCTCGTTAAACTATCCCTATCAACAGAAAAAGCATAAATAAATGTATGATGGCACAGTGGTGCAGCGGTATATGTTGTTGCCTCACAGAAAAATGTTCTCTGGTTTGATTCTTGGCTGGGGTGCCTTCTGTGTGGAGTCTGCATGTCCTCCTTGCATTCATGTGGGTTTCCCTCTGGGTACTCCAGTTTCCTCCCACATTACAAAGACATGTGTCTGGAGTGGCACTCCCTGGCTCTCTACTGAAAACTGGCTTGTTCCAACTCTGACTTTCTTGATAAACAAATGTTGAAGTAAAATAAAAAAATAAATAAAAATAAGCATTTAGTGGGGCAAATCAAATAACTGACAAAACCTTGTACTATAATTGTCCTACTATAGTGGAGTAAAATACAATTTTGCACTTCAGATCTAATGGCAAGTTAATCAAGACGACCAAATAGAAATCTTTTAGGCTCATGAACGCTTGTAAAAACATAAAGCAGGTAAGGAAAAGGGATGTGGGTACAGCGAGAACTTTAATTTTCTAAAGAGTGAGTGACCCTTGGGTTTTCATCTGTGAGATGAAACCCTAGAAATAGAAAGTATGGTGGAAGCGTTAAGACTTCTATGTTCCCTGCCGCTCCTGAAATTATAATATTTTTGTAGTTACACTTCTCTCACTTGTGTGTAATCATCTACTGCCTATAGTTTACAGAAAGTGCTTGTCTAATTCCATTTCAAAGGTAGAAAATGTAATTATAATCCAGCATATGTACATAGGAAGTGTTCCAAGCTTGCTGTGCTGAAGTGGGCCCTAACATTGTTTCCTTGGCAACATGTTTATATCCTGTTGGTGTCAGGAGTATTGTGGTGTTATTCGGTAGAAGGACAGAATCTTTAGTGATAGGACTATACTAGTTTTTGTAAACCTAAAACTGTTTTTATTTTTAAATGTTTCTAACAATCAGTGTTTCTCTTATAGTAAAAGCTTTTTAAACTGCAGCTGCTTTTTGTAAACTGGCAGACAAAGCATCTTCACTGTTCAACTTGGTATCAGTTGACTATGACTAGTAGTGTAGCTGAAGATCAGGAATAAACTCTGTATTACAGACTGCCACTTAGGCATTTCAGTTCAGGAAGTGTATTTGGAATGTACAGGTGTGTGTGTGTGTGTGTGTGTGTGTGTGTGTGTGTGTGTGTGCATGTTACTGTGTACTTATATCTATGTCAGAGTACATGGTTGTGTGTGCTTGCACATGCATGTATCTACCCCCAAATGACAAAAACATTGTCCACTACATTTTATCTCTTCCTTGTGAGAAGACATACCCTGGAGCACTCCAACAAAACCTTCATTAAATAAAAAAAAAATACTGTTGTACTTTGCACAGAGAAAAACAGCATGCACACTTCCCCAAAAACAATTTTATAGGAAGTGCAACACATATCATATTTTGCGATATCAAAACAACAACTATGACTATTCGCACTCAGTAAGCACTGCTCCTGAACAGTAAGACAGCCACTTCTCGTGAGTTCAGTATTGTGCTAAAAAAAGTAATACCCTTGGACAAATAAATGACTGCTGCCCTCAGATCTCCATATTCTATTATGCTCATGACATGGCTATCCTTCAGTCCAGTCCCCCACATTCAGCTATTCAAACCCAGCTGCAGTTTGACCTGTACTCCCTCCCTTCATTCTTCGCTAAACAACCATAAGCTGTTATCATCATCATCATCAGCCCTCTTTTTCCCAGTTTTTACAGATAGTGGGAGTGTCTCATGTCAACTGTTGACATCTCCCTCAGTGCCACAGTCCTATCTTCTTCAGCTGACATGCCTGATTTTCACAGATCTTCTTTCACACAATCCATCCACTTCTTTCCTGGACACCCCTGTTTCCTCTTGCCTTCCTCCTGTCTGTCCAAAATCTTCTTCACCAGATTGTCTTCTGCTTTTCTGCACGTGCCTTACTGACTAATCTGTTCTCTATGACTTCTGCTCTTATGTCCTCATTTCTTCATCTGTCCCACAGTGTGCATCATAACACCCTTCTCAGGCACTTCATTTCCATCACCTCTAGTTTCCTCAGCTGCTCTGCCTTTACTGCCCTGGTTTCTGTACCATACAGTGGTACTGGTCACACCACTGTTTTGTACACCTTTCTTTTCATCTTCTTTGGCAGTCTTCTGTCGTACACTATCCCCTGGATATTCTCTCAGCAGCTGAAGCTCCTCTGATTCTAGCTTTGACCTCCTCATTCAGACTTCCCTTCTTAACCACCCCTCCCAGATACTTGAATTTGTTAATGCGTTTGACTATTTTCCCCTCTATCTCACTCCTCATGATTTCCCTCATTTGCTGCCATTACAACGATCTTATGTGTACTCACTTTCATCCCATGTGCCTTCACTTTTTATTCTATTTCCATATCCTTTGCTGAAGTTCTTGTCTGTAATGCCACATCAACTGCATACAGAAACTTTGTTGCTCTGTCCCCACCAACCTATTTGTTTAACTCCATCACCAGTATGAACAACAGTGCATTCAGATATGAACCCTGATGTGCACACACTCCATTAGGAACTTCTCTAGGAGAATAAACACTGTTCATACTTGAAATCATTGGGTCCTTGTACATGCATTGCATTAATTTTACCAATGTATCTGGGACTTTGAACCATCATATGACTACCCAATCAGTTTTCCTGGGACCTTGTCCTATGCTTTGTCCAAGTCTAGGAATGCCCACTTGGACTCTTTCCTCATCTCTAGCATCCTCTGAGCTCTTATTTCACTGCAAACATCAGACCAGTTGTGCTGCATCCTAATCTGAATCCAAACTGCTCATCTCCCATCTTACTTTCTACTACTCTTCCTGTTCATTTATCAGTCACCCTCTCCAGAACTTTCATGCAGTGTGATAGGAGTTTTATACCGCTACACTGCCCCAGTTGTGGATGACCCTTTTGTTCTTGTACACTGGCATTAGTATGTTTATTCTCCAGTCATCTGGTATACCCCTCTTTCTCCATACTGCTAGGAGTACCCTCAGGAGCCATTTCCACCATGTCTCACCCAACATCTTGATCATATCTGCCATGACCTCATTGGGGCTGCTGCTTTCCCCGACTTCATGTTCTTTACTGCTAGTTTTTCTTATGCTAGGCCAGGATCCTGTTAGTCTTTCATCATAGGCTGTGTCAGGGTCAATACAGCTTCAGTGGGATTTTCTTCATTCAGAAATTGCTCCTTCTACCTGCCTTTGATGTCCTGTGGACTGGTTGAGCAGGTTGTTGCTGGCATCCCTTATGAAGTGTATCCAACTACCTTCTTTTTCTTTTGGTCTTTGCCTTGTAATGTGACAGAGTTTCTTTGTGCCATCTACCAAGTTACTTTCCAGATGCTAGTATAGTGTTTTTGGTGCCTTGTTTGCTACTGCAACTCCTGCGTTACCTTGTTGATGAGCCAGCTGGCATTCCTTCTTACCCAGGTCCATCTTTTCTATCTCCTACCTTTTCCTGCTCTCCTACTTTCTTTTTATGACTTCACAAACTTCCGAATTCCACCACCAGCTTTCCTTATGCATCTTATCTCCATACATGGCGCGGCCACATATCTGTTCCATATTCCTTAAACATGCTCTTCTGAGGTGTTGCCATTCTTCTTCAACTGCATTTATTTCCTCTTTCTCCTGATGTGCTAGAGCCCTGAGTAATTCCTTGAATGCTTGTGTTTTCTCTCCAGGTAACTTCCAGGTCTTCAGACTAGTCTCTGTAGACTTTAGTGGCTCCTCTTACTACTACATGCAACTGATTGTGGCAACCAGTGGTTTATACTGTGGGCCAACTGTTTTACTAGGGATGACCTTTGCAATCAGTGATTCTAACTTGGCACCCTTTCCATACTAGGAGAAAGTCTACCCGAGTTGCATGTTGGCCACTCTTACACACACACATACAAGCAAGCATACATACGTACAAAGATTTCAAGCATGGGCATTAATGCCCTTCTATCTTGCCAATATACCAAAACAGTTCTTCCCATAATAAGAGTCCAGACTGTTCTTAAAACTATCTAAACTAGTGCTTGTTTTAATGTAATTTGGGAGGCTAGTCCATGCATCAGCTACTCTCTCAGAGAACCAACTATTACACTTCTCATTCCTACAGAATCTTCTAGATTGGTGGTCTGATGATTCTCTAGTACTATTTGATAAATGCAAATATTCCCAGCAGTAGGTTTCTCTAAACACCCTACATACCTGAATAAGTTCTTCTCATAAATATCTATACAATTCCCTGTACCAGTTCACGCTTCAGGGTAATCACATAGCTACATCTCTTTTTAGGAAAGCATGCAGGAAGACTAGTTTGTTACACAGGACCAGCATGCGTCCTAATCATGTTTATACGATTGTTATGAAAGGATCATTTCTTAGGATGTCAAGGACTCATACTGATGATGATTATCGGATGGTGATTGAGAGGTTAAGTTCTGACTTTGTTAATAGGGGTTACCGCCAACGAAATGTGAACAGTATATTATCTGAGATCAACAGCCTAAGAACTACTATAGGTAAGTCTTATTTACTTAGAGGGAAGGGGAATGGCATCAAACAAGGAACAGCTAGATCTAGAGGGTATGTTCCTTTAACTTACAGTAGTAACATTAAATCGGTATGTGACATTATTTCTAAAAATTGGCCTAGTTCATCATCAGATGATGTGGTCATTACAATAGTGGATGATAGACCCCATTTTACTTTTAGTAATCTTTCACTTAGAAGGCAGCTATGCTATAGAAACCGTCCCAATAGATAGACCACTGACTGAGAGAAAAGGTACTTTTCCGTGTAAGTCATGCAATGCTTGCAGATTTATGTCCAGTAGAAATGTTTTCATACATCCTGTTACATCAAAGGAATACAAGTTCATTTTTTATTCTGACTGTAAATCCAGTAATTTGGTGTACCTTGCAGACTGTTCACATTCTACGGCTTTCTATGTAGGCAAAACCAACAAGAATTTGAAAGCACGTATGCTGCAGCACATGGGTGACAGTAGAAGGAAAAATCCTTTGAATGCTTTATTTAAACATACTAATCAAAATGTGGGACTTTCATTTGTATTTGCGGTTTAAGAAATGCTTGGACACAGAATTAGAGGTGGAGGACATTGTTAATAAAACTGAACTTTTGGAACTAAAATGGATAATGTGCTTGCAAGCACATCAATTTCCAGGTTTGAATGCTTATGTCTCTTTAAAGCCTGTTTTACAGGCTAGGTCACTACATCATTAAGCTTTTAAATTTTTACTGGTAGCTAGTGGTATAAATGCATGCTGTTTCTGCTTGAACTTATGGATCTGATGAAGCACTATATTGTGTGAAAGAGCTTCTCTGTTTTTAGAAGTTTTATTTTTGTTTTTGAATAAATTTATGCTTTTAGCCATGGTGGTTGGTTTGTTTTATATTTCTTGGATTGTTTTGGTTGTAACAGACCACCCATCATTCGTTTGCTTTATTTTGGTTTTTGCTTATTCAAACATTTAAAAATCGATGTTACGACACCTTGAAAGAATGCCTTTTGACCTTTCAAGGTCACATATTTTGATGGTAAATCGTACTAGGTGTTCTGCTCATACTAGAAAAAGTACAGTTGTGTACACTTACCATAAATGTAGATGTTCGAGTGCATTCACTGTTGCAGTCATCACATTTGGGTTATCCGCCTGCAGGTAGCCCTCAGCCGGCCTGAATACCAGAGTCTTCGGATTTCTGCATCGGATGCTGTCGCTTCTTCCTTAATGTCATGTCGTCAGGGGTATAAAACATGCAGCCGACACCATTACATTAGTTTTTCTTGCCCCAGATGTCAGGTGCCCCCACAATAGGAAGCAATTATATGGTATGGTACACCCCCAGCAAAAAGCAAATTCACATGATATAACATATGCAAAACAAGAAGGAAAGGTAGAGCCAACAGAAGTCATGGGGCTGGAGGGAGGGTAACTAGGACTGCAACAGTGAATACACTCGAACATCTACCTTTATGGTAAGTGCACACAACTGTACTATGTTCTTCGTGTTTCACTGTTGCAGTCATCACATTTGGGTTGATTCCCAAAGCTAAGGAAGGGAGGAGGAAGTTAAAGAGCATTAGGGCCAGCTATTAATCCCCTGCAAGACTGCAGTGGCAAATCCAGCTCTGGATTTAGAAAAGATAGGCAAGTGGTAATGCTTGGTGAAGGTATGTACAGAGCTCCAGGTAGCAGCTTCTAGGATGTCCCTAGTAGGGACCCCTCTCAGAAATGCCACAGAGGTAGATGCAGCCCTGGTGGAATGTGATCTTTACCCCTGTGGGATAGGTTTTCCATGGTGCTTGTAGCAGAAATGAATGCAATGGGCTATCCATTTGGAAATGGTTTGCTTTGAAATAGCCTTCCCCTCTGCCCCTGCAGCAAGGCTAACTAGCAGCTGTTCAGATTTTCTGATAGGCTTAGCCCTGTCCAAACAGAATCTAAGTAGTCTGTGCACTAAGTAGTATGTGCACGTCAGAATCTAAGTAGTCTGTGCACGTCCAGAGAGTGCAGTACTCGTTCCCCTTTGTTTTGTGGATTAGGGGAAAAAGTTGGCAAATTAATGGACTGATTTAGGGCCACAGAAGACACCACCTTGGGCATAAAGGAAGGATTAATCCTGAGGGAAATCCTGTCCGCATGGAAGATAATGAAGGGCTCCACTGCCATGAGGGCCTGTAATTCAGACACTCTTCTAGCTGAAGTAATGGCTAGAAGGAAGGCTGTTTTCCAAGAAAGGAATTTCAACTCTGCTGTAGCAGCTGGTTCAAAGGGGGGAAAGTGAGCTTTTCCAATACAAAGTTAAGGTCCCAGGCTAGAGTGGGAGCTCTCCTGGGAGGGTCTTAAATTTTTGGCCCCTCTAAGGAATTGCTTTGGCATGGGGTGAGAGAAGAGGGGTGGCTCAGTATTATAATGTGCTGAAATGGCAGAGGCATGAATTTTAATTGACGAGAAGGATAGGCCCTTGTGGAGCACTTCTGTTAAGTACTGTAGAATATGAGGTAAGCTGGGCAACTCTGTGCCCATCCCCTGAGCTAGGCTCCAGGAACAGTATCTTTTCCACTTTTCAGCATAGGATTTTCTAGTACTAGGCCTTCTTGCCTCCAGAATGACATCTAGTACCTGCTTACTGGAGGGACGCTAGGGGAGAGCTCAAGGAATTAGCCAGGCTGCAAGGTTCAGGGTTTGAAGCTGAGGGTGCAGAATCTGGCCCGCCTGCTGGGACACCAGGGAAGAGGTCTGAGGCAGGTGCCATGGTTGTAGCAGTGTCATACTGCGCAAGAGGGGACACCAGTGCTGGAGTGGCCAGTCTGGTGCAGTCAGTATTGTCCTTGGCTTGTCCTGTTTGATCTTTAGTAGAACCTTCGAGAGGAGAGGCAGAGGGGGGAAGGCATAAACAGAGAGGCTTTCCCAGGTGAAGGACAGGGCATCCACTTTCCAAGCTTGGCTGTGGGGAATTCTTGTGCAGAATTTGCGCAACTGGAAGTTTTTAGGGGAGGCAAACAGGTCTACCTCTGGAGTCCCCCATTTGTTCCTCAAGAGGTTGAATACTTTGGGTTCTAGTTTCCATTCGTGTGGGTCCATGAGATTTCTGCTTAGGTTGTCTGCCAGTGAATTTAGTTTGCCTGACAGGAATTGAGCTTGGAGGTGCACTTGGTAGCTCAAGGCTGTGTTCCACAGAGCCATGGCTAATCTGCAGAGTGGGTACGAGTGGGCCCCCCCCCTGCTTGTTTATGTACTACATAATTGTGGTGTTGTCTGTCTTTACCAATAGTTGTTCTGGAAGAATACAGTCTTTGAAGGCTGTCAGAGCTTTCTGTACAGCTAACATTTCTTTTTGACTGATATGCAGGTGCATCTGTCTTGGGTTCCATCTACCCTGAATGCACTGCCCTGCCATGTGAGCCCCCCATGCATAGTCTGATGCATCTGTTGTTAGGGTTTGGGCGGCAGGGGGTAGAGTGAAAGGGAGTCCCTTGCTGTGGTAGCAGGCATCTGCCCACCAAAGGAACTCTGTCTTCATACAAGAAATGATAGAAATCATTGTTTCCAGGTCCTGAGAATGTTGACACCATAGGCTTTTTAGATACCAGTGGTTTCCTCATATGCAGTCTTGCATATGGATTTAGTAAAATGCAAGAGGCCATGAACCCCAGGGCTTCCAGTATTTTCCTTGCAGATAGCTGGAGTTTTGTGGCCAATAGCTTGAAGTAGGTTGTCAAATAAACTTGTTTCTCTGGAGTGAGGAATGCCATCTGGGAAACTGTGTTCAAGCTTGCTCCCAGGAATACAATCTATTGACAGGGTACTAGGTGAGATTTCTTTTTGTTGATGGTGTACCCCAGCGAGGTCAGAAGTTTCTTTATGAATCCCAGGTGTTGTAATAGCAAGTCCTGGCTTTCCGCCTGAATAAGACAATCGTCCAAGTATGGGTAAATTTGAATATTTCTCTGCCTGCAAAATGCAATGGCTGGAGCTAGGCACTTTGTGAATACCCTGGGCACAATAGATAAGCCAAAGGGAAGTGCAGAGAACTGGTAGTGCATGGAGCCTAGCCTGAAGTGTAGGTATTTCCTGCAAGACTTCCTGATTATGACATGCAGGTAAGCTTCCTTTAAGTCTAGGGTTGCCAGCCAGGCATCCTTGGCTAGCATGGGAAGAAGCTGTTGCAGAGTTTGCATTTTGAATTTTGGAACTACCAGAAAGGTGTTGAGAATAATCAGGTCCAGGATAGGACACCAGGATTTGTCTTTTCTGGGAACCAGAAAAAGTCTTGAATAAAGACCTTGTCCCCTTTGTTCTGCTGGGACAGGTTGAATAGCCCTGATATTGAGAAGACAGCGAACCTGCTGTTGGGCCTCCACCCATTGATTTGGGGGTAGGTCTGGCCAACCATTTGAGGTTGGTAGTGTGTGGAAGTGGAATCTGTATCCTTGGGATGTTCAAAACCCATTTGTCCTGAGTAATGAGTTCCCAGTTTTTTGCATGTAGGGCGAGCCTTCCTCCTCGCAGGTAGTTGAGCAGGGCTTAGAAGGGTTAAGGTTAAGTCATTGTGCCATTTTTCCGTAGGGGGGTGGCTTACTACTCCCTGCTTTGGAAGTGGGAGCCCCCCACTGTTTAGGTCTGCACGTAGCCTGAGACTGTAGTCTAGGTGGTCGGCTGTTCCTGGGTTTGGATTGAGAAGGCCTAGAAGGGACTGGAACGGACCAGTTCTGTGTTTTTATGCTATCTAAAAGGCCAAATTATGTTGAAAGCCCTTGTATGATAATTATTCTTAAAAATATGAACAATATGTGACTCTGTTCTCTTTTTTTCTGTCAGTAAACTCAGTCATTTGACTCCATTTTGACCATTTGCTGGTCTCCATTTAAAGGAACTGATGTCTTGCGCAGATCTCTGTTCTTACATTTTACACGCCTTCACACATCTATATTACCTGACCTCAAACACCTCTTGATGTGCAGTGTTTTTTAAATGCCAAATTCATTTATTAACAAGTACATGCCAAGACTATTTTTTGTGTTATACAGTACAAGGTTTATGGATGTTCTCTAATTACTGCATAGGTGTTTGTTTACTGGCGATGTTAAAGGTTCGTATTTTATTTGTGTTTTAAAGAAACTTACTCCTTCCATCAAGGAAGCTGTAACAGCAGTTTGCTGTTACTGTGTTTTATAATTTCAGTGCCCCATGATGAAAAAGTATTGCATAGTGTTAACTTGCAAAACAGCCTGCTTAGGCAAAGTGTTTACAGCATACTCACACATCCATTAAACATAAAACATATGCATGTTTGCACTGATCTTAATCTGTGATGACAGCCATACGCAAACATTCAGGACCACAACATTTTTCTTGTAGTAAAGCCATTGTGAATTACTTCTATGGAAGTTGCACATGCACCCAGATATTAGGGATACTGTACTGCAATCATTCTGTTTGATAAAGCATATCTGTACAACCAGCACACTGAGTTATGCTTCCCATTATCCGAAGTGTAATACACAAACACACAAGCATATGTTTTCCCTACATGCCTAAACCATTGAAATGTTTAAAGCACTGAGGTAAATGGCTTGTGTTCATTACAAAGTTGTCAAACTTTTCAAACTTTTATCTGAAACTTTACTAAACCACAACCCTCAAGTGATCCACCTATGATCTCTGCAGAGCATTTTAGCCACTCCCATTCTTAGATACCCTGAAACTCAGCACAATGACCGCTTTGCACTACACAGTGTGAAATGCACAATTCCTTATTGTGTTAGCTGAGAGCATGGGCTACAATCACTTCAACAGGCACATTTAAGCAGACACTGAATCACTTGTCACATTGCTGTATTTCACAACAACCACTAAAGAAATGACTTGACAGCTGACATGTTCGGGAAGTATCAAACTCCTGACGCACTGCATGAGAATGCTACAGACGGATCTGATGTATAAATGGATACGCAGAGTAGTAACAGAAAGTAAGATGGGAGATGAGTAGTTTGGATTCGGATCAGGATGCAGCACAACAGCTCCAATGTTCGCAGTGAGACAGACAGTGGAGAAGAAGCTGGATATAAGGAAAGAGTGTAACTGGGCATTCCGAGACGTGGAGAAAGTATACAACAAGGTCTCAAGAAAGCGGACTTGGGTAGTCTTGTGCTAGTTCAAAGTCCAGGAAACATTGGTAGATGACTCAAGTATGAACAGTGTTTGGTCTCTCCTACAAGGAGTGGGTGCGCATCAGGGTTTAGCTTTGAGCCCACTACTGTTCAAACTGGTAATGGACTACATTAGCAAACAGGTCGGAGGATACAGATCAACAAAGATGCTGTATGCAGACAATGTGGCATTACAAGCAGACTCTCAGCAAGAACTTCAACAAAGGATAGGGGAATGGAATGCAAAACTGAAGGCACATGGGATTAAACTCAGTACAGACAAGACAGTTGTAATGGCAGCAAATGTGGGAAATGAGAAGAAGCTGAGAATTTAGATAGAAGAGAAGACAGTGGAACAGGTTAACAGCTTCAGGTATCTGGGAGGGGTGGTTGAGGAGAAGGAAAGTCAGAATGAGGAGGTCAAAGCTAGAATCGGGCAGGGGGGCTGCAGCCAAGTGGCACAGAGTGGCAGGTGTTGTGTATGACAGAAGAATGCCAAAGAAGCTCTAAAGTAAGGTGTGCAAAACATGGTGCAAGGAGTACTACTGTATGCTACAGAAACATGGGCAGTAAAGGCAGAGCAGTTAAGGAAGCTAGATGTGATGGAGATGAAGTGCCTGAGATGGGTGGATAATGTACACTGTGGGACAGATGAAGAAATGAGAACATAATAGCAGAAGCCAAGGTAGCTCCAGTTGCAAAAATAGAGAGATTACTGTGGTTTGGGCACATGTGCAGAAAAGCAGAATACAATCTTGTAAAGAATATTTAGGACAAAGTGGACGAAGGCAAGAGGAAACAACGTTCTCCAGCAACAGAGGTGTATGACTTGTGTGAAAGAAAGAAGACCTGTGACAGTCAGGCACAAGTGCTGAAGAAGGCAGGAGAGTGGCAATGAAGAGAGACAGAGACAGTGACAGTTGACACAACACCATGCAGAAAATGGGGAAAAGGTGGTTGATGAAAGGACCACAAATTGGGAAAAATGTTAAATATCTCTCTTATAAACTTAGAAAGTTATTAGAATAACAGGTTTTGTGTTAGTATGCATTTTCTGGTGGATATGAAGTCTGAAAGTTGAATGTCTGCCATTATTTAGTGACTTCAATCCTCAGTGAAATGGCAGAAAACCACAAATTTTATGAGGAACAGACTAAACATACGAGGCAAAAATCTGGACATTTTCTGGAAATCTGGACAGTTGAGAGGTAAGCTACGAATAACCCCAGCAGATTCATAAACATTGTGCTCATTCCATTAAATGGGATGTGTGCAGTAGAGACTAAGCGATTGTGACACTGTGCAGATAGTCATCCTAATGTTACAGCATGCACAAACATACAAGTACACCCCTGGATGTGGTCACAGATCTTGCATACAGCACACCAGTAATAGCTTCGTGCCTTGGCTGACCTGTTGCCATACCGGCTGAATCCTGGTTATGCTATGGCCCCTGTGAAGAGCTGGTGGAACACAGAGAGGTACTTGGTGTGACCAAAAGTATCTAATGGAATAATGATCCATTCCCAATGAATGCCTGAGGACAATCCTTTGGCTACAGTGGCAATCTTTTCTGCTCTGCACTCATGGTAAGAGCTGATTCATGAACGTTTTGGCCAATTCTGCCATGACTGTGGTGTTTGATGCTTTAGCATTTAATGCCAATAAAGGGACTAGGTAATACCATTTCCATTTGTAGGGGTTACTTGCATTACTGTGAGTGGGATACAGCTGTGCTTGCATTTCTGGGTTGTTGTGTCTGGTACGCTACCCCATGGAGGCTATAGTCCAGTTGTATGAAGTTCTACATATAAATCAGGAATGAAAGCACATACTGGTTTATCATTTGCGGTGCAGGACCTGATAAGAAATGCTTTGCTACAGTGAAGAGTAAAATGGAATAGAACCAAACAAAACTGGGTGTGGATCAACAAATAGGAAAGTAAACAGTAATATTAAAAGTGAGATACATGTGACATAAACAAAATTTGGATTCAGGAGAAGAAACAGCATTCACAACACTAACACAGATAATAAAGTTATTTTGGCTGCTCCAAAGTGGTTTAAAGCTATGTTTTTGTTTTCTGTTTAGTTCTACATAGTGTGCATAGCTACTCTGAGACTGATTGAAATATTTTTGTTCTACTTTAATTTTCACATCACATGCCTGCCTGTCAGTCTAAGCCATTTGTCAAGAATGGGGAGGGGGGGGGGGGGAGTTGTTAAGCTGTAAACTCAAAGCAGTCTGCAATTTGCTTTCTGTTTACCTTCTGCTTCATTTACATCTCCAACGTCAAAATGACCTTCCTCCCTCCATTTTCAAGTATTAAATTGCAGACAGACAGTGACATGACTAAATGCTCTCATATTTACAGCTTACACACACTGTCGACAGTCGTAGGAGATTAATAAAACTAGCTCTGCTGTCCATCAGCTTCAACCCACACTGTGCGCATCCTCACTTATCCTGCATGTAAATCTTTACTACACATGTAGCTTTCAACTCACCAGAGAATGAAAACTTCATCTATACGCCCCTTTTAACCTGAAGATATTTGTACAGGCTGACCTTGTGCAGTGGTTACTGCATAGTTAATGCTCAACTTTTTCTGACCGCTTTATGACAGGCGCTAAGCAGGGAGTATTAAACTGCTTCAGCTGTCTGTACATTTTGTAATGCCTGTATATTATGATGACAGCAAGACCTGTCTTGTGTAAATGGAAATCCCCATATACATTATACTTCCGCTGCACCTTCTGTGGTGATTAATGTGTCATGTTTTGATAGTGGGTCTGAACCTGACTGAAATGGGTCTACTGTGAATGAACTAATTTACCCTGATAACAAATAAATAAAATAACCATTCTTGAGCTGAGTGATCTTTGTTTTCCAAATATAAAAAGAACACACTTGGAACAGACTCTCTCTCCATGTCAAGCAGAGTACCTCTCTAGCCCTCTTTAAGAGGAACCTGGACAACTGGATAGGTAACAGAAAATTCACCCCTGGAATCCCACTTGTGTCCCTGCTGGACAGGGGAAACAAAATTCACCCCTGGAATCCCACCTGTGTCCTTGCTGGACAGGGGAAAACAAGGACCGACTTTGTGGGAACATGGACAAAATTATTGGCTAGGCTTATAAGGGCCTCCGGGCCAATAGCTTAGTATCATCCTATGAACGTATGAACACTTAATTTCAGAACAGTTTGTTACCTGCTCTTTGATCTGAATCTACAACACAGATGCATATTTAATTTCACTATATTTGTCACCTTATACGAACACATGCTAATTCCTTACTCACTACAATTTAGCTTGTTCCAAACAATTCTGAAGACTTTTGTTGTAAAGTCTGCCTTTGGCTATAGCAATGGCTAGAGACAGTCCTTAAAACAGCTCATTTACCTAGTTAACAAACAAAAAAAGAATAATAAAATAAATCACAGGGAAATGCATTTGGTCTGACTTCAGGAATGTGGAAGTCTTGAACCCTGTGCTTCCTGCACCAGCACATGCATCCTCCCACCCCTCCTCTTTGAAACAGAGCATCAAGTTCAACTAGAAAGGATTTCAGCTTAAAACTGCATGCAGACAACACAAGTGGGAAACCCCAGCAGGAACGCTCAGTTTGTCACCCTACCAGTAAAGCAGTCAAGGAACAGAAGGGCAAGTTTAATGGCTGGTTCATCAGAGCACCAGAATCAAATGGGGTGGAAGCATTTCATCCAGTGCAAAGCATTTAATTACCAATAGATTTCCTTGGTAATACTTTAGAAACTGATGTATATATTGCACATTACACTCTGCTTGATTGTACATTGCACTGTCCTTGGTCACTGGGATGTACAGACACAGACGCTTCCGTTATTACATTTCTGTATTTTTTGATTGAGAAATATTTTGCATGTCATCCAGGCTGAGCCTGAAAGAGGTCAATACTGATCAGTGCACTGCCCTGGTAAACAAATATAAATGAATGAATGAATGAATAAATAAATAACTGAATGTCATCAAAATCTAGTTCTAGAGATGAGACATGCTTTTCTTTCAGTGATCCAATGATTATGAATTACTTTCTCCTATATTTTTGCCGCCCCCAACTTTTCCTCTTAAAAATGTACTACCTCTTTCTTGCCAGGAGATCTGCATATCCACACCAGCCTGCTCACCTACGTTACCAGTTATCTCTTCGACCTTGACACCTCATCTGTCTCCTTGTCTCCAAAACTCTCATTCTTTTCCCTTACTTTCTCTGATCCATCCACAACCCCCTTTTCCCCCATTTTTGCACATGGGGTCAAAGTGTCTCATCAACAGTGACAATCATCTACAGCCAATGTGCGTCCTACCAGATGGCTAGTCCTGCCACTGTTGTTCTTCCATAGAACATACGCGCACACACATACTCACACCTGTGGCCAAGTTTGTGTGTCCGATCTAGCTGCCACTATTTATCCTTTCTGTTACTGTGTCTGGTTTTTTTTCCCTTTCAAGTGTGGACTTACTAAAATACTACTTTGGATAAGCTACCCAGTAGTACACCTGACCCAAAGTGCAATTACTCTGTGAGATTTACCCATGCAGACTCAATGTATTTCATACCTATGCTTTATGCTGCAGTCATATATTGTTTGCCGATCTTACTGAAGATATGGTATCTTATGCATGTGTTGTGGGACAAACTCAAAGATTCAGAGCATCTGTAGCTATGAGTGTTACAAAAATTAAAATAACATGGCAAACAATGGCAACTCTGAATGCACATTTTAACATTAAAAAGATTGACTTTTACAGCTACAACAGACAAAAACATCTGAGCTACTTACTGCAGGAAACAGACGGGAGGGAACACAGTGGAAAAGACTTCAGTATCCCAGCAACAAGAAAGGTCATCAGTCTGAGCTCCAGCCTTGCTTCCTTTCACTGTGAGACAGCTGGATAAAAGGGTGCAAAGGTCAGGGGACACGGAGGTGTTGGGGCAGGTGCTGAGTTTTCACAAAACGTATTTAAGAGGGACTATTAGCCTGGCATGACCTCCATAAGAGCTGTTGGAGAGACACAAATCTCAGGCCAAAAAGAGCAAACATGGTTGGGGGTGGCCAGGGATAGACCTGCCACAAGGTTTTCATGTACAAATTTGTGTGATAACAGGAAGTCTTTTAATACACAAATGAATCTGCCTGATATAGCAGAAAAGACATTTTTCATTAGAAAAATAAAGGGAACAAAGCTCTCCACCTTTCTTCACCTCCCAAACAGATCGGTGGTAAAAAGAGTTCTTTAAAAATGCCTTTACAACTGAACAATTATTGTTAAGTGTAAAGAAAAACAATAAATGTAGAAGCAGCTTTAACTTTTCATGTGCTAGAGTGGAATGTTGTCCCCCCCCAATCAATACAACACTCTGGAAGGTCTCAACATTAGTAGGGATTAAAATGGCTACAAGTGTTACACCCAAAAGACAGTCTTACATGGGATTTACTCCAACTACATGTGTACGTGATATGTGTTTACAAGTACACCTCTTTACTCTCACTAGCAAAAATTCAGTTTATTTTATTTATTTTCTCTTTGATGACCATTTTAGTTCTACTAGGACAGTCCCCCTTTCAGGGTACTGAATGTGATACTTAATTCTGACTATTTACAGCAGAATAAATTCTTACTGTTTTGCAGTGCAGTTTGTAAATTAATGTTTACTCAAACATAAAAAAATTAATGTTAGTGATGTGAAAGTGGTAAAATCATTACTAACATTTGATAGTACTACTAGCAGAAGCATGCAGTAATTAGTATTCATGCTTCAGAGCAAAGTCCACATCACAAAACTGAAGCATCACACCCAGACATCTGATTCCTGAATGAATGCACTCAGACGTCATGTGGTTAATCTACTCTGTTTGTGAAACAGCATCGAAATGTGCACTTTCTACTTCTCTCTCTCCCCATCTGTGTCTCCCACACACAAAAAACATGTCCTTTGTTGTGTACAACTCAACACACACACACACACACACACGTCTGTGTGTATATATATATATATATATATATATATATATATATATATATATATATATATATATATATATATATATATATATATATATATATATACACACACACACACACACACACACACACACACACACAACAAAGTTACTTTTGCATCTGTAAATCATCAACATTCCATTTACGTTTTTCAGTCCTGCTTTCACAAATTTTCCAGACCTGCTGGCAGATAATACATTAGCAAATGACTGTACAGCTTTGGTGCAACAAGTCAGAGGATTATGATCTGGTCTTCGATCATAACAAAGTTGTGTGTTCGATACGTAGATGGCAAGAAACTCCACCTCGACAGCAGAGCAAAGATAAGCTCAAGAGGTGAATCTCTGTCAAGATCAAAGAACAAGTGAGTTATGATGGAGAGACCCAATGATTGTTCTTTGTATTGCATGAAGCTTTGCCTGCTCTATGTACTACCAGCTACAAAAAAAAAAAAAAAAAAAAAAAGAGTCTAGGATTCTAAAGCTCTTTACAACTTGAAAAGCCTAAAACGCTTTACTTCTGCCTGCAGTCTGTGTGGCAGCATGAAGCGGCCCTCTGAGGAATAAATGTTTTTAACAGCAGTTTGACATTTCACTGTCAGACTTTTAGACTGAAGTTTCTCACAAACCATTGTAGCTCCTCACCACTGTTCAACACTGACTGGCCCTGGCTGTTGCCACAGCTAGTATTTTACTAGAGCTTAACAGTGCTTAGAGGTGCTTAACAAGCCTGTTAAGCACCTGATATCAGAATGTTGCTCAATAAGCCTGGCTTTTTCCCTCAATTACAGTGCTTGATTATTGTGTCCCATGCACTACAATACATTTCTAACTGACTGTACACTTTGGTGTCCTACTACTGATATGAACCAGTATTGCACTGGGTTATTTCACATATGAACAAATACTGTACCATGCTGGGTTACATGATATATGAACAAGTAGCATACTCCATTGGGTTACTTCACATATAAATGAGTACTGTATTATGCTGGGTTACATGACATATGAACACCTACTGTACTCCACTGGGTTACTTCACATATGAATGAGTACTGTACTATACGCGATCATTTGTGAAGTAACCCAGTACTGTACTACTCTGGGTTACTTCACATTTCAAATGTGTACTGTACTACTCTGGGTTACTTCACATTTGAATAAGTACTGTACTATGCTGGGTTGCTTCACATATGAATGAGTACTGTACTACACTGAGTTACTTCATATATGAATGAGTGCTGTACTATGCTGGGCTGGGTTGCTTCACATATCAACGAGTACTGCTGTACTCTGGGTTACTTCACATAACGAATACTCTACTACTGTACTACTCTGGGATACTTCACATTTCAAACGTGTACTGTACTACTCTGGGTTACTTCACATATGAATAAGTACTGCACTACTCTGGGTTACTTCACATATGAATAAGTACTGTACTACTCTGGGTTATTTCACCTATGAATAAGTACTGTACTACTCTGGGTTATTTCACATATGAAAGAGTATTGTACTGTTCTGAATTACTTCACATACAAATTAGTACTTTACCACTCTGGCTACTTCAGATGTAAATCAGTCTTGTAATAAATTGAGCTACTTCTGATATGAACCAGCACTGAACTGGTACCTCAGAGATCAACTACAACCATAGTGGTCCATGCTACTTCAGATACTAGTCAGTGGTGCACCTACTATCACTGAGCTATGTTGTAACTTTGTGCAGAGTGAAACTAAATGCTCCAATTTAATCAGAATGACACAGTATAAAATACAACAAAAAAAAAGAGCATGCCAGAAGAGTGATGTCACTCAATCTGGAGAATCTCTGCATGCCAGACTGTTAGCCAAAACCTTTTCATGACAAAAGCAACACATACACACACACTACATTTATGTTAATAAACTCTGAACGACATAAGATAGTAAAGTACATGCAAAAGGTTTTAAAAGGACAGCTTTTAATTCACGTTAACAAATCAGAAAATTCCAAAGGTTAAGCATCAGACAAACATGCTGTAGACAAGATTCTGAACAACTGCAAAGCCTGCAGCTGCAATCCATCCATTTGATCTTGTAGAACAATTAAATATATGTATGCTGAAGCCACAATAGCGGGAGAATTTAGAAATGTTTTTCATATGGCAGTTTAAGTCATTCAGGGATAGAGTTCTACCCTTTGGTCATGTGGCCTGTGATGTGCCTTTAGGATAAGGATGCAATTACATGGACACATTATGCAGCCCATATGTGCACAGTCTTTAGCTTTTGTCACTGACAGTGGACTAGGAGACATCTTGTACAATTTAATAGACGTCTTGATGCAGTATCACCTGCTCCCTTCTCAGCAACTTCATTTCTGGAATAGTCTTAGATTGGGCCTGCATGCCAGCAAAGATGGAAAGGCTGATAAGTATGTTCAAAGAAGGAAAACGGGTGTTCTTTGTGCTGATTTCAAGGAGATAAAGTAAGAATTTTAGCTAAAAACCTCCACAGGTTAAGAAAAGCAAGAGTTGGGCTGCTCTGTCTGACACACAGTAAATGAAGAGTACATGGCAGTAAATAGACGGACTCTGTTTGGTACCAATCCAACAGCAGGGTAGTACAATACAAATCACATGATTTGTTTCACACCCTAAATAAGTTGGGTTTCTTCAACACTGACACCTAAATACATGCAGTTTTGACTACACCAAACACCAAAAATGCATAAGGTATGTAACAATGTATATCTACTCCGTTCCATGAAACAGTTATATATGTGTGTGTGTGTGTGTGTGTGTGTGTGTGTGTGTGTGTGTGTGTGTGTGTGTGTGTGTGTGTGTGTGTGTGTGTGTCTACATGCACAGCAAATATTCACATTCATGTATGTACGTTGCCTTCATTTTTGGTAGACAGCTGCTGCTTTGGGTGACTAAGTGTGCATGAATAGGTTTTTGTGTCTCAGGTTTATTGCCCTTTATGGTGATTATATGACCATGTAGTAAGTATACACAAGTAAGGTGGGGTGTAGAGGCAAAGACCCCATGCTGTGAGGTTGGTGACTCCGTTCCTCACATAAAAACACTTACTTGGTGACTTTTTTGTTGGCTGACTGTTTGTTGGTGATTTTCAAGTGCAAGGCTGTTTTGTGAGCATTTGTGACATAAGATTTGTTTGTTTTCTGTTAAGTCCGTTATTGCATAGTCAAAGTTCGCCATGCCGCCAAGTATGGGACAGACGACTATTGTGTTGTTCAAAAACTGCATACATACTTATTTAGTGAGATGTGTGCATCAAATGCCCCTTTCAGAACCCACCACTGTATAGCACTAAAAAGCCTGAATTGGTGAGAACTACCCCATCAACTAGCATATACTCTGCTTCTTACTGCCTATAAAATTATCCAGCATCCATCCGCTTGCCCAGCAATAAATACCACTGTATACAACCATGTTCCCAATTGGTCATTATAATCCAATGACCAAAAACTCTTCTCTATTTGCAAACCTATCACATCTGCTGGTTATGGTTCATAGGTGTTTAATAGGCTAATGACCACAAGGGCCTTTTTAAGCCTAGACATACATCCCAAATCTCTGACAAGTTCTGATACCCTTGATAAGTGTAAGCATGGACCTGGGAGATAAACCATTTACAGCTTACCTGTTTGCATCAGAGACCCAGGTGCCAAGCCAAGGATGAATTTCTGATTTCCTATCCAATTGTCCAAGTTGCACTTGAATTGGATTAGGGAGGAACTCTGCTTCACGCCCCATCCATTTGAAGCATGTTGCTAAGGCTTGGAATTCCTTACCTGTATTCAGCAGGCTACTACCCTCCACCTCCAGTCCTCTGAAAGGCTTCCTACCCAAAATCTGGTTCTGTTCTTATTCAACCCCAGGAAAAACTATATCCCTAAATATGAACAATTACCTATTTATACCTTACATGTCCTTACTCTTCCATCTTCACTCATTTCCTTACTTCAATCTATTTCTCACCCCTGACTCTGTCTAAATATGCCATAACCCTGTATTTTTCCTCTCACTTCATATTTTGCAATTCCTGTTTGTATTATACTAACTTACATTTAATTTCTCTATCAAATGACTAAAATTTGTCATCTATTCTTGAGCAATGTTTTCACATTGTCTAATTTGATACAATTAAACTGCAGGTGTTCTGTATTACTTTGAAAACTGTAAAATTACTGCTCTTAAAATGTTTTTTTTTCCTAATACTTTGCAGCTTTTCCAGCCGGATCTCCTCTGAAAATGGGTACCTAAAAAGTCGAACTTTCCCAGTTTCCCAGTAATCAAAAATCAATCAATAAATAAATAAAATTTATACATAATGAGTTCAGCTTTGAAATCATGAGGACTTTTGATGTCCTATTGTCCACTCTCACACACACACACACACACACACACACACACACACACACACACACACACACACACACACACACTACAACTCATACTTTATAGAGGGTAACATGCCTTAAAAAGCCTTCAGTACATTTACCTTCAGCAGTCAACTGACTTTACAACAGGATACTGCTGAAGCAACTCAGCAGATGACAAGCTTGCCCTCGTAGAAAGATCTACACAAGCATGGTAGCATCTAGCCATATGTATCCTGAGCTGCCCCAACTGCCTTTGGCTAGACGAATTAAGTTTGAAGAGGTAAGGGTGTATGCTAGTTGACAGCTACTTCCTCTGTCCAGGAGAGACATAGATGCCACCCCAGAACTGAATTTGCAGTCACCCATCCATTGATGTAGGCTGTATCCGAAAAGTGTCGGGGATGGGCTCTGTTTCACATGAACTGGAATACTGTTCTAGATAACTGGCAGTCTCTGTGAGATGCATCTATCTCTTCAGCATGACTTGTGCATGTCAGAGGCTAGGTTAAGACCCCTGGAGTAAGTGACCCCCATGTAGTTTGATTTATGAATGTGTAGCATTTCCATCATGGCTGGGTAAGACACTGTCCTGTAAGCCAGGTACAGGCCACCCTTCAGCAACCTGTACAACACAGAATACAGTAACAGGGCTTTCAGTCTTTCCATGTAAGACTTGTTTTGTGTACCCTGTAATTTATTGGTGAGAAATCTCTGTGGTCTCTCCAATTGTTGCAGGTGTCTGGTGAGGTGCATGCAAAAGGGAGCATTGTACTCAATTATTGGTCTGATGAGTGCTAAGTAGACTGGAATTATAACATCCCTACATCTAGATGTGATGCCTTTTCTTACAAGATGTGCCACACAGAAGGAATTCCTTATTACTGGGGATACATGATGGTCATAATTCAGATTGCCATCAACCCGAGTACCCAGATCATGTACGACTGTATCTACACTTAGGGGGGGGGGGTGCTGTCGATAATGTAATTAGCAGGGATGTCAGCTTTCCCAGGAGGAATAATAATGTATATTTTTACATTTAGCATTAATCCATGGCTTTGACATCAATCATTTGTCTGCATTAACCCTGACTGCAGTATATTAACATCATTGGGTGACTCAATGATTGCTCCAATTTGCAATTGTCAGTCAACTTGGTCAGCAACAGGCCATCCAAGTTTGTCTGGACTTCTGAAAAATAAATTCCTGACAGTAAGGGGCCCAGCACACAACCTTGTGGTGCACCATGGGTGACTAGTCTTGTGTTAGTGGTGAAGTCACTCACTTTGACTGTATATTGGTGAGCCAGTTGGCTACCCATCTGGAAATGTATCCAAATGGGAGAGTTTCTCTAACACCTGAGTGGGTATTGTGTCAAATGCCTTGGCTAGGTCAAGACAGGCAGTATGCTCTGTCTTTCCATCATCCAGGGCTTTGATGACTTTCTCGAAGAAGTCAACCATGTTTAACAGGCATGACCTACCTTTAATGAATCCGAACTGGGTTGAGTCCAGAGT